>NW_027279179.1:0-57816 GCF_046629955.1 Centroberyx affinis | reverse complement strand
AACTATTAAATAATGTATAAATGAATACCTTAGTTAACATGAACACCATTAGTAAATTACACATTAGTTAACTGTTAATTAAGGGTTAGTTCATGCTTATTAAGCATGAACTAACCCTTATTAAGCATTAACTAACCCTTGGTGACCCTTATTGTAAAGTGTTACCGTGTTTTCTACATAAATATGAGCGTTATTTTTATGTGGCTATAATAAATGCAAAGCCAATACCTGTAGCTAGTGTGCCCAGCATCCGCCTGTCATATATCCGGACTGAGCTGTCTGAGCAGCCGGCAGCCAGATAGAACGGCTCCCAAGGGGAGATCGCCATCGATGTCACAGCTCGCCGACAGTCAATCAGTATGTCCTGACAACAGGAACAGCCAATCACATTTTGTAGTCAACCAAATAGTGTCATCCAGACATGGGTCAAATACTATTTGCAAATAATTATTATCACTTGTTCTTAGCATTTGTTTTATGTGGAGTACAAAATGAGCGGCCATATACATAGTACATACATTTTATAAATAATAATAATACTAATAATAATAACTTTATTTGTATAGGACTTTTCTAAAAACAATGTTTACAAAGTGCTTTACATACAATAAAATCCAAAAGCAGCAATAAAAGAAAATAGGCATAAAGGGTTTGCCAGAAAGTTGGACAATTATTGTGAAATTAAGTCAAATAGTAGGCTATACTTTTTTTGACAGCTTAGCAGACACTACCTAAATAGTCCTAATGCAGTACTCCCCAGGCATCTCATACTCAAAGCAGGTTAAAACAAACTAATTATTTAAGAATTATTTGAATACATGCATGTATGTATGCTATTTGACTCAGGTCTGCTGTCTTTCCTATTAAGGAAATAAGATAACCCACAAGACACAAGTCTTTTTCTGACTGCTAAATAACTGACAATTTATTTTCATTTTACAGCTCAGTGGTAATAATAAGTTAATAATATTCAACAGTAGCAACATTTAGTGTCATTCTGGTTGGTTCACATCTGTAAAAGAGAAATCATTACCCTACTGATTAAGCTGATTGTTTCATGTGCCATTTACAGTACATTAGTTGGCATCACGTCCAGATCAGAATTGAGTTCACTTTCTATTCAATCAATTCAGGAAGTGCTCTCTTCAAAATTCAAAATTAAAGAACTGTAAATCATTGTACTGTACCTGTTTACAGTTGCTTTGCCTGCAGGAGGGAGAAATGCGGACATCAAACCAGCGGATGGTCCCATCCTCTCCACATGATAGGAAGGAGTGTGGGTCGTTGGGTACTGTCAGAATCTATAAAAAAAAAAAGAGGACAAATGCATAACTATAGTGCCCAAACAAAGACCTGCTGCTGTAATGGTAAAGTAAATAAAAGTGGGTAAACTGTGTGAACAATGGCCCACTTATACTTTAAGTATTTTTTGACCACCCAAAAGGAAAATGTGATCTCCAAGATGTCATGATTTTTTTCTTTATATTATGCTTGTATTTTTACTTCTGAATGAGTGCTAATGATGCCATGTTTCAAATGGATATGTGATCAGCAGCATTAAGAGTCTTTAATGCATGCTGTATTGACTTTCAAATGCTTTCCTGTGATTTTTAAAACGTTTTGGCACTCACTGGCTATGTTTACATGCACAGAGTAACCTGGCTACTGGTCATACTGGTTAAGGTCTTATACGAAGTTAATCTGACATATAAACATTAAATGGAAACATTCGTTACCCTGAGATTGAGTCTCCCTGTTGCCATGAATAAACCAGGTAACAGAATATTCCCCCTCCCTCTTTGACTGAGCAATAGTAGCGTATTGCTAATTAGGGCTGAACAATTAATCGAAATTTTATCGAAATCGCAATATGGCCTACTGCAATTTTCAAATCGCAGGAGGCGCAATATTTGTTAAAGGCAAAATGTGTGTCAAAATACCATTTTAAATGAAATATTATGGTGCTGCAGAGATGTCCTGGCCTACACATCATATTCTACAGACTTAAGAAAACATCTTTGTTTGGTACAGATCCCCGGAAAAATCACACCATAATCATTTTAATACGTTTTTCAATGAAAATGAGAATAATGATGTAAAAATGATCATTCCCTCTAATATCGCAAATCATATCTCAATTGCAATATCAGTCAAAACAATCGCAATTAGATATTTTTTCAAAATCGTTCAGCTCTATTGCTAATATATGTGAAACAAATGATGATCCCAACAGCAGTTGTAATAGTAAATACTGCTTGCAACCATGTGTTTTGTTGACATAAAAAATGTACTAATAATGCTGTGAGTCTACATTGCACAGACGGTGGAAAACAAAAGTGACAGCAATGAGATGCTTTCATGTCACAGTAACCTGTTTAGTGTCGGAGTAGGCAAGGCATCTTAACCATGTTTCTCATGATTGGAGTATGAGCTTACCCAGGTTCTTTAAACCTAGTTCTGATGTTAACACACACAGGCCCAGGTTAGTTGAGTACAGAGGTTGTTACAAAGTAAAAATACTTCATTACTGTACTTAAGTAAGATTTTCAAGTATCTGTACTTTACTCAAGTTTTTCTTTCACTAAAGACTTTTTACTTTTACTCACTACATTTCAAAAGAAAAATCTGTACTTTATACTCACTACATTTCAAAAGAAAAATCTGTACTTTATACTCACTACATTTCAAAAGAAAAATCTGTCCTTTCTACTCACTACATTTTCAAAACAGACTCGTTACTCTCGGGAAATCATCAACTGATTTTCTAAAAAAATATATATTTTCAGCATCAGACAGCTTCCATCCCGGAAGCAGCTGATCAAGAGCGAAATGTGATTGGCTGCTTGTTCAGCAAAGCGACACCAAAAATTAGAGAAAGAGAGAGAGAGAGAAGCAACACGAAGAAGAGAGAAGCAACAAGAGAGAGAATTAACGTTAGTGAATTCAGCTGCTAGGGTTAGGGTTCATGATCTGAGCTGCAGATTCTTTCTCATCTGGGATTCAGAGGAACGCTCAACGGAAAAACAGTGTAGAACATTAGAAATGACGTTTTTAGAATGACTTTTACTTTTATACTCAGTGATTCTCAACCTTTTTCATATCAAGGACCCCTAATTCAGTCCACAATTGGGCCATGGACCCCCATTTGATGAGATTTTGTCTCTTGAACCCAAATCTGAGAATATTTTTATTGTTAGATATGATTTCGTCCAGAATTCCATAACTATATGTATTATAGGTAGAGAGATAACAGTGAAACTATGACCAAAACAGTCATTCTTCTACATTCTCTAATTGTGTTAACTTCTTGTAAATGAAACAATACTGAAGTTTAACAATTCATCAATTTGCTGGGGACCCCCTGGAACCCCCTCAAGGACCCCTGGTGGTCCCCGGACCCCACATTGAGAACCACTGCTTTAAGTAAATTTAAGTCCATGTACTTTTATACTTTGACTTGAGTAAAGGATTTGAAATGGTACTTCAACTTCTACCAGAGTATATTTTTAAATAAGTATTTGCACTTTTACTTGAGTAGGGAATTTGTGTACTTCTACCACCTCTGGTTGAGCAGCTGGGTTAAGAAGGGAATTCTCAGTACATCCACCCATCTTGTACTCCAGCATACCTTGTAGGCATCACCGTTGTGACAGTGGTACTGATACTGCGTGGCAGCACTGGGTCCCTTGGTGATGTTGGTGTAGAAGATCTTGCCGTCTCCTGCAGCTGAGACTACAACGTGATCGCCGGTCTGGGGCATGAACTTAGCACTGTGAATGCTAGAACGATGCCTCGACTTAACCGTACACTTGACCTGAGGAAGTATGAGGGACAATCATGTAAGAACATCACATGTGCAAAGGGTCACGTCTCTCAATATAATTATTGTTTAAGCATCAGTGATTCAGTCAAGTTTCTGGGCTCAGTAATAACAAAGAAATAAATTAAAGTGATGAATACATTTTGTTGTACACGTATTTTGCTGTCAAAGAGTTGATATTTGGCCCATGGAAATCTGAACACAGAACCAAAGATAAGCTGCATATTTTTTTGTGGCTTAGTGTCATTTTAAACTTACAATTCGGTGGTGTGGGTTTGTGACGACCAAATTGCCATCATCTGATCCTGATAAAATGTATTCCCCTGTTTCATTCCAGCATATAGAATTGACCTGTCATCACAGTGGAAAGGCTGGGTTGTTTTAATGCATTATTTGTTCTCAGTTTGTTTGTAAAAGAGGAGGAAAAACACAATAGTAATGTAAAAGACACAACGTACTCGTTTTTCATACTTACAGAGCCTTCGTGTACATCTAACGTGGCTTCAAGTCTAAGTCTTTGAATAAAATCTTTTCTTCCTGAAAAAAGAATCAATAAATACACAAAGAGATGATGCAAATTGATATTACCATTACACATATGTGAACAGGATTACAGTCTTAAAGTAACAGCAGTGGTGGAAGAAGTACTCTGATCCTTTACTTAAGTTATAGTTCCAATACAGCAATGTAAATATACTCCATTACAAGTAAAAGTCCTGCATGGAAAATCCACTTAAGTAAAAGTACATAAGTATTAGCAGCAAAATGTAGTTAAAGTATTAAAGTAAAAGTAGTGGTTTGGTCCCTCTGACTGATATTTTATTATATATGACATCATTAGATTATTAATACTGAAGCATCAGTGTGGAAGCAGCATGTTACTGTTGTAGCTGCTGGAGGTGGAGCTAGTTTGAACTACTTTATATACAGTTAGCTAGTTTAGTCCAGTGGTTCCCAACCTAGGGGTCGGGCCCCTCCAAAGGGTCACCGGATAAATCTGAGGGGTCGTGAGATGATTAATGGGAGAGGAAAGAAGAAAAAACAAAGTTCTGATACACAAATCTGTTTTCAGTTTTTGGACTTTTTATCTAATCTTTGATTTTTGCTGAAATATTGGATTATTTGAACATTTATTGAAATGAAACCATGTGAGGTTTAGAGGGAAAAATCACTATTTGGTGGAGCTGTTAACAACTCATAGACATCTGAAATGTGACCCCGACTACACACTGCTTTTTGTAAGACGTCAAAAGCCAAAAAGGTTGGAAACCACTGGTTTCATCTTTAACAATGTGTTGTATTTTAAAAGCTTGTTATATTATCCATTGTGTCAAATCTCCATCTGAAAAGTAACTAAAGCTGTCAAATAAATGTAGTGGAGTGGAAGTATAAAGTAGCATCAAATGGAAATACTCAAGTAAAGTTCAAGTAGGCCTACCTCAAAATTGTACTTAAGTACAGTACCTGAGTAAATGTACTTAGTTACTTTCCACCACTGAGTAATAGTACCTATAATAGGTACATTTATAAGCCATATATTTATTGCACATTTGTAAGGGGCTACAGGACACACACAGATATTTTTGTGGCTAGACACTTTCTTTCTAAGGCTAATGTTGGCACATGAGGCAACACTGTTTACAAAGACTCCTCGACAGTTGCACAATCACTCTGGGGGGCAAACATTCTTACACAACGCTCAACCAACTTTTATAATTAACCAAATATCATCGTCTTACCTAAGAAGTTGGTTCTGGTGAAGTTTGTATCACTGGAGCTGATGGACCGCTTCCTAATATCCGATATTAGACCGTTGGCGCTGTGCATGTTGCCAAACCCCACCTGTTAGTGTGGCTCCGTCTATTTCTTGAAAATGCACACTTTGGCTGTAGAGTCCAAGCATGTAGTTGACGCGTATTCCATGTTCTTCATTTTAACCGTTTACTGAACACTTTCTTCTTTAAGTAGCCTACAAAATAAAAACATACTACACAAGCATGACAAGTATGGTAAGCACGACAAGAACAATACACGGCAAACACGCTCAAAGACTAGCGAGCTCTCAGGGCGCCATAGTTTCAACTAAACTATCTAACAAGCACATGCAGCATGTTATACATTTTAACCAATCAGAAGCCAGGGCTGGCTGCGGTCATTATTGGTCCTGATTAAGCATACTGCAATGAGACTGTGCAACTTCTTATTATCAAATCAAATACAGCAAATCTAAATTATTTACAACTATGTTTCTATTGTGTAAATGGCTCTAACCCCACCCTTATGGAAACTTGACCGCAGATGAGTTTGAGTTCATTCAAATCATTCTGTCCACTGACCTGTATTGACTGAAAATCTTGGTCGAACGTCATGTGTGTTGTACTGTGTAGGAGTTATATGCTAGCTGTAGGTTGCATGCGGTCCCATCAGGTTTCTCCTTCTAGATTCTAGAAGGAACTGCACTGGCAACAGGGCAACAGGCGCGCGAGGGTGACACGGGAGCGCACGCGCACGTCCTGTCCACTCCATATGCTATTGTCGTACGTTATTTCAAAAACAGTCAGAAAGTCAGATAGTCAATCCAACTGGACCGATAAATAAATAAAGTTATACCGAAACAATATTTAAACCACCGTGTGTGTGTGTGTGTGTGTGCGTGCGTAGAAAGGTTATCCACCTTCCCAGCCAATCCCAGTGACAGGGTGGAGCGTCAGGACTGTGACCCTCTCAGGTGACTCCCATAAAGTAATGGGCATATAACGACGTTCTGAAAGTCATTTTTTCCCAAACAGGTGAGTTTTATGCAATATAGACAGACATGGCTTTGGTAGGGGTCAGAGCATCGTACCACAGGATTCTGGACCGGATCGAACGAGTATTGCCAGCAAAACTAAGACCTTTCTACAACCACCCAGCAGGTAAGATTTGTTATTTGTTGTTTTCTTTTGGCCAACAGAAGGACTTTAGAATAATTTGTGCTGTACACTATGAGTCAACAGTTTGGACGCACCACATTTTTCTTTATTTTTACTATTTTCCACATTTTTATGGTAGTAAAGACATCAAAACTATGAAATAACACAAATGGAATTATGCAGTGACCTAAAAATGTTTAACAAATCAAAACTATCCTATATTATAGATTCTTTAAAGTATCCACCCTTTGCTTTGATGGAAGGGCAAAGGCTTTGCAAAGAAATTCATACATCAACTTCACTATTTATATTTGTCTAAGAAACAAATTTCAAGCATTTAAGCATAAGCCTGTAGATCAAAATGGCTTTAAGATAATGAAAAACATAGTACATTCAATGAAGTGTGTCCAAACTTTTGACTGGTAGTGTATGTCATCACATCAGACAATGTAATCACAATAATACAGGCATATCTGTTTGACTGGTGATAGCCACCAATCGCCATGATTTCCAATTCATTCCTTTCCATTACTGAATTGCTGTCAGTAGCCTGTGGTTCTTTATGTTGCTCAGAAATACTAATGGTCACTGGGGATAGGACTGGGTGGTGGGGTGGATTGGGAGGATGAGTAGGAGAAATCAGGGGGTTGGGAAAGGGGAGGGCAGTTTTATATTTTGTATATTACATGATGATCTTGTATTATGTATACCAGAACCTTTTGGAAATTCAATAAAGAGATGTTTAAAAAAAAAAAAAAGAAATACTAATGGTCAAGATCATGGGATGTATTTTTAAATTTTACTTGAAACCAACCCAGTTCTGTGTTTGGACTTTGCATTTAGATTAGTGAAATAACGCTGGCTGATAGGCTGGTGAATTATATTTAAGTTATCTTAACCCCATACAATAAATTCAGCTTTATGACTGTGAGTGGATATTATCTGTTGCATCTGTGAATGAAAGAAATGGAGAACAAGAACAGTGTCCGTGTGCTGTCAGGTTTCATAACCCTAATTTACATGTACAAAGGCACTTTGGCTTTGTTCAGGGAGAGAAATGTGTTACTCATTCACTTCCACCTCTCAGATTTTCCTAAGGAAAGTATGCTTCATTCTAGCAAGTAACTTGAATGCTGATAAGCTTGTTGTTAACTGAGACATAATCTCCTCTTGCTCAAGTGTTAGAAAGCCTTATATGTATTTTCAGAAGGTCAAATCAGTGAACGTATTTTAAAAGACATACAAAGCAAACTTTAAATTTGTGACTCATTAAAAACTGGTGCGTTCTATTTTATGCCCGGCCGTATGAAAACATTGTTTTCATCATTGTGCAACCACAAATACGTCCTTATTGACCAAGCCATGATTTATCTTGTTTATAGGTCCAAAGACAGTTTTCTTCTGGGCTCCTGTGTTTAAATGGGTAAGGGACTCATGGTGCACTGAAACTGTCTGACATAATGTGTCAAGACAAATTTTGTATTCTTCCACAGGGGGGAACTCTTCTCGCAGCAAATGTTAAAACTCCATTCAAGACAACAGCATAAACAGTAGTTCAGTGATTCTCAACCATATCATATCAAGGACCCCTAATTTAGTCCACATTAGGGCCACAGACCCCCATTTGATGAGATTTTGTCTCTTAAACCCAAATCTGAGAATATTTTTATCATCAGATATGATTTTGTCCAGAATTCCATGACTATCTGTATTGTAGTTAGAGAGATAACAGTGAAACTATGACCAAAATAATCATTCTTCTATTATCTAATTGTGTTAAGTGTATGTAAATGAAATAATGGTGAAGTTTAACAATTCATCAGTTTGCTGGGGACCCCCTGGAACTCCCTCAAGGACCCCTGGTGGTCCCCGGACCCCACGTTGAGAACCACTGCAGTAGTTGACATGATTCTTAGGAATCCACTAAAAATAGTCCCCAGCAATTTTATGGAGTTCAATTTCTTTCATAATAAGTCTGCACCACTCTTCTGAAGCACACACAAACACACACACACACAAATGCACAGATACATGAACACTCCATGAACCCAGTCACCCTTCCTTTTCTGTCCTTTCCAGGGCTTGGTAATGGCAGGTCTGGCTGACATGACTCGCCCCGCTGAGAAACTTAGCACATCCCAATCTGCAGTCCTCATGACCACAGGTACCTCACTTTTGTTAGATCTTCTTACTGTAAACTCTTTCATCTCGAGCTTGATTTTTTTTTTTTTGGATTAGATATCATTGTTTGTCTACATGTCTTAGCAGGCTAAAGCACATTCTCTCTCCACTGTGTGCTGTCCCATAAAGTAAAGATGTCATCAAGACAGTCTTAAAATCTATGGGTGTCCTGTATGAAAGTATTATGGGAGCAAAACAGCTGAGCACCTGTGACAGTGGAATTTGTAGTTGTAGAAAATATATGGAAAGCCAAAAGTGCCAGTATTCACCTCTATTTTCACGTGATTTACATTAAAATGCCGTTTTTTATTTGTCAAAAACACCTGTAACCAATCAGTGAAGAGTAAAGCCAGACCAAAGCAATGCATCAATGAATGGTGACTGCCATTGTTAGGCTGTAGATTGTCTTTATGAATTGTACAGTATTCTGATTCAGTTGATTAAATATTGATTTACATGAAAATATAATCACCTTGCCTGCCTTTATTGTCTTTTAAAATAACCTGTGTTAATCATTGTAGTGTAAATATAACATAATGAGATATCTCATTACACATTATCCCGACTCAGCAGCAGAGGAGCTGGCACCTGATGTTTAAGGTATGTTTTCTGATATCACCCAGCATTATACTTTTGTTTATAGTTTAAACATCAGGTGTCAGCTCCTCTGCTGCTGAGTCGGGAACATGCTGGAGATTGGAGGCTACAAATTCCACTGTCACAGGTGCTCAGTTGTTTTGCTCCAATAATACCTTCATAGTCCCGGTGGCTCAGTGGTCTATAAGGCACATATCCTTCATTCAAATTAATGGGGGCATAAATCTGATTTAACAGTTTTCAGCAATTATATTTTGATGAGTTATTTGCAGCACAGTTTCCCATCATCATCCAGGCATTCACAAATACTTACAGTGGATTGTGAGCAGTAAGCACTGTTGGGCAAGTTACTTGGAAAGTGTAATAAATTACTCTTTACTTATTACTCATTTAAAGAGTAATCACATTACTTACTAATTACTTAACAGGAGCAGTAATTAGTTACATTACTCCTTATATTACCTTCCATTTCGTTGGCAGTAGAGGCCTCCCGCCGGCGGGTTGTTTTTCCCTGAGTTTCACATTGCTGTGTTACCGTATTAGATGCTTTGATAAATTGGATGTTGTGTTCTTCACTGTGGAAAGTGTTTTGCTGCCACACAAAGTTTACAACAGATGATAATGTTCTTTGCATCCTTGACTGAAATAAATTCAAAGTAATGGGAATACTATCAGCTACTGAAAGTATGCGTCTCACCCTCAACAGGGATTTGGAAAAAACAAGCACAGATCCAGTACAGGCCCATTGCACATGTTCAATTCAATTCAAATGTGAGTTTGGAGCAAATTGTGGAATTTTTAGTTTCACTTTTGTTTCCACAACGGGAGGCTCTGTCGGATTGAGTACAATGCTGCTGGTCTGTGCATTGCCAAATGACAAACATGACGTGAGGTGCAAATCGGGCGAGATCGATTTAGATACATTTCTATACATTGACCAACTTTTCGGGACCCAGGTGCGCTCTGTACCCCTCCCAGTCGACAAGGTACTGGAGACCCCGGCCTCGGCGTCGGACGTCCTGCAGCCGACGAACCGTGTAGGCGGCCGAACCATCAATGATGCGGGGAGGTGGTGGTGGATCCGGAGCGGGAACCAGGGGACTCGGAAGAACCGGCTTGACACGGGGACACGTGGAAGGTGGGGTGGACGTGCATCGTCCTGGGGAGCTGGAGACGAACAGCCAAGCGGTTGATGACCTTCAGGATCGGGAACGGGCCGATGAACCAGGGCACCAACTTGCGGGACTCCACCTTCAGAGGGAGGTGGCGAGTGGAGAGCCAAACCTTCTGGCCAGGGCGATACCGCGGAGCCGGGGTTCGGTGATGGTAGTAGCAGGCAGGGGTGCAGAGCAGTGCAGAGCGGACCTTCACCCACGTCCGGTGACAGCGTCGGACGAACTCCTGGGACCCGGATCGCGCTGGAGCGATTTCCCACGAGAGGACCCCCACGACGCAGGCAGCAGGCAGAATGGCACCTGGATCTCCGGAGTCAGGATCCACAGTGAACTGGTGGGAGAGCGCGTCTGGTTTGGCGTTCTTGGACCCTGGGCAATAAGAGAGAGATAAAGAGAAGTGGGTGAAGAATAGAGCCCACCTGGCTTGATGAGAATTCAGCCGCTTGGCACCTCTGATGTATTCCAGGTTCTTGTGGTCAGTCAATACTTTTATATAATACGGTTGGGCAGCTCCCTCCAGCCAGTGTCCCTACTCCTCCAAGGCCAGCTTCACCGGCAACAACTCCCAGTTCCCGATATCGTAGTTGTGTTCAGCATGCGATAGCTTACGGGAGAAGAAGGCGCACGGATGGAGCTTCTGGTCCTTGGGACAGGACCGCTCCAACACCGACATCGGAAGTGTCGGCCTCCACCACGATCTGCAGGGACGGGTCCGGGGCCACCAGGATGGGAGCGGATGAGAACTGACATTTGAAACTCACATTTCTCGGCCTTGATGAAGAGCTGGTTCTCCAACAGCTGCTGGAGGACTTGGCTCTCTGGAGTCCCGGGAGAAGATGAGGATGTCGTCCAGGTAGACGAACACAAACCAGTTCTGTATGTCACGGAGCAGGTTGTTAACCAGGGCCTGGAAGACATCAGGAGCGTTTGTGAGCCCGAACGGCATCACCAGGTACTCATAGTGTCCGCTGGAGGTGTTAAAAGCCATCTTCCACTCATCTCCCTCCCGGATGCGAATAAGGTGGTATGCATTCCGGAGGTCGAGTTTGGTGGAGATTGTGGTCCCTGGCAATGGCCCGAAAGCGGAGTCGATGAGTGGAAGCTGGTAGAGCTTCTCAACGGTGATGTCGTTGAGCCCACGGAAATCGATGTCGGAGGGACTTGTCCTTCTTTTCCACAAAGAAGAAGCCAGCACCGGCAGGAGTCGAGGAGGGGCGGATGATGCCAGCAGTGAGGGATTCCCCGATGTATTTCTCCATCACCTTGGGCTCAGGACTGGACAGGGAGTAGAGCTGCCCACGCGGAGGAGAAGTCTGGGCAGGCGGCCGATGTTAAGAATCCTATTGTCATGAGATACTTTGGTTTTACATCTCTACTTTTGTCTCTCTTCCAGGGATCCTGTGGTCACGATATTCCCTGATCATCATTCCCAAAAACTGGGGTCTATTTGCAGTCAACTTGTTTCTTGGTGTTGCAGGTGGCACACAACTCATCAGAATCTGGAGGTGAGTTGGACTTGATTTGAGAGGTCATAAGTTCAGAAGTTTTGCCTCCCAAGATGGAAGTGTGGTGATAAAATGTAATATTTATTTAAATTAATATTTATGGTAATACTATGAATATTTATATCCCTAAAATTAGTTTCGGGGATATTATGGAATTACCCCACCCGCTGCCGCGTCCGCCACAGGCACAGATCTTTCGTATGCACGCGATAACTTGAACAGTTTTTATAAGAATCTTTTCAAGTTTGGAATGGACATTGATGACCCCTAGAGGAAGAACTGTATTGATTTTGATATGTTTATGATTATTATAACTATTATTAATTAACTGATTCAATTAATGTCCATGCTATTTGGACCCATATCTCACCAATGGTGCATTATATTGTATTGAAATTTGCACTTTCTGTGATTATTATTAATAAATTAATTAATTATTTTTTGTACTGGTACTTTTTAAAAATTATTATTGTTTTTCTCAATTTCCTGTGAGATGTTAAATGCTAGAGCCATGAAACTAAGCTAAATTGTTATAACTTTGTGATAGATGGTCCAATCATCATGAAACTTGGACAGCATGTTCACATATAATGAATGAATGAACATGTGTGCAAAGCCATTCAAATATTGACCAATAGGGGGCGCCACAAAGGCCACAAAACTGTATCTCCTAATCCAATTTATGAAATTGCACAAAATTCGATACACATGCTCTAGGACCATGTCCTAGTCAAAATCTGAAGTTTGGTCATCATTAGTGAAAGTGGGCGTGGCCTATATATATAAAGACAATACAAAGTTGGATATTGACACCTTTTCACTCGCTATTACATTCTTCAGTATCAGAACTTGATAGCTTGAGGCCTGATGGGTCAACAGCCTAATATGACAAAACTGACAGTAATCTTAATGCAAACTTCCATGTTTCAGCTCTGGCTGCTGTACTGGCATGAACCCGGCCATCGCCGCTAGCGATTATATTTAATTAGTTAAATGTATTATTGAGTGTTAAAAAAATAGTTAAAGTACATACCCTTTATTATTGGGGAGACAATCCCTAGAGGATTATATTCATTCATTTTGGAGTGTTTAGGAGTAATAATAATATAATTAACTTTAGATTAACCCTATGGATATATAAGGGCTATGATATTTGATATTTTGAATTTTAGCTGGTCCTTTTTCTTCTTTTGACATTAGGGGGGAAATTAATACATCAGTCCTTCACTGTGCTTTCCTTAAAATGGCTTGTTAGCATTGTTGGCAAGTTTTCATTGAAACCATAGGGTAAGACTAGCCTCAAGCCATTTTGAGGAAGCTTGAATATAGAAAAATGATCCCTCGGCATGATGTGTCTGCTGAATGAATATAGCCAACTAAAATTCTAAATATTTAAGTATATCTTTAACTAAAGGCCAGTTGGCTTACTCTTTATCTAAAGATACTTTATTTTATGTTTTTGTCTTTAATTAACTTTGGTATGCCCATATATTTTTCTTGCCATGGTCCCTTTCACTCTTTGGAAGGTACTTTACAAATGAAGAGATTGATTTGATTTTGATTGTATCAGCCTCTTTTCAAATCAGTTTTCTGTGTCACTGACAGAGTGGAGGAGACAACAACTGACATTTGAATTCAAATAATTGTTGGTTGAAATGACAGAATCAATCAATGAAATCATTAATTGTTTTCATACTTATTCTTACTTCTTTTCACTACTTTATCTTTGTGAAAGTTGAACCCATCATCTAAACCTGTGTTGACCGTATAGATGTTTATATGAGCTAAATCTGATCATTGTTTGCTTGCAGGTACAACCAGGGATTAGAGAGGGAGGAGCTGGCTGTCCAGCCTACAGCTGTACATGATGCTGTTTAACTAAGCTCAACATCTCAATAATGAACAGTAGCTATAACACACAGCAGCACGCATGGCATGCACAAGCATTCAAGCCTGCAGCTGCAGCTTTGGAAGGTGGTATGATATGACAATAAAGGACTAGGGGCAGATTCAGAGGTAGACTGAGGCATTGAGGGCATAGAGAGGTCAGGTCTACTAGGCAAATGACAGGCACATGCAAACTCAATGAATCATTTATTCATGTCCTCATCAAAATAATAAAGATATTATAATTTTTCAGGACCTGATACATATCATGATCACAGTGCTTACAGATAGCATTGCCATCTCTAGATAGGCCAATTGCATTCACAAAAATGAATGCACACATACAAATACAAAAGTAAATAAGAAAGAAGAAAGATGTATCCATGTGTTAAGAAACAATACATTCAGTTCTATTGAAGTGTATGGGCTAATGAATAAATTTACAGATTCTTGCTGAATGCTTGCTTGATATTTCTTGTTGATCTAATAAATTGTAATAACTTATCTAATGTAGTACACTCTAATTGAAGAATGATGAATGGGCAGGAAGGTTTTTTTCTATTTAAAACAATACACAGTTTTTAGTAGATTGTCCCAGTCAACTTAGCAACTAAGTGATAAGAACACATTATCTTTGTGTCCCTGATAGATTGTTCCGCTGCTCCATCTTACACTTTAGCATACACTATGTTGAGTGATAGCACAGAAGTCGAATGGATAGAACGGTCCTTCAACTGTTTGCCATGGTAATTTGGTTAGCATAATGGTGATTATGGAATTTTAAGGGTGAATTGCTATTGGGACAATGCAAGTCTGGGCATTAAGGTGGTTATGCCGGATTCTGCATGCCTGAGTTAGGTTTAGGGCAGTCTCGGAACCCATCGTCTATCGGTCTGACAACGATTAGCGGACATCCGGGCCAAGACTTCCTCTTCCGTGTGCCGGTCATTGTTTACAGTCCGATGAGCAACTTGAGACGTGAGAGTCGAACGTTTCTCCACACAATACACAAACATCGATACTTTTTGTAGGTGTTTAAGGTCCAGACGACATTTCGGCTCATCTCTATAAACAGATATCTGCATATGAGACGTCTCTCAACTCCAACTCCATTCTCACGTCTCAAGTTGCTAATCGGACCGGTGCACGGAAGAGGAAGTCAAGCAGAGAAGAGTATGTCAGTGTTGTCTGAAGGGAGGCCCATTATCTCAGGCACTGAAAACCCCTGATCTAGACCAAGAATCAAAATATTGTACAGTCCAGTACAGTTGTATAGTTCAATAAATGATGGAAGTTGTGGAAGCAGTGCTCTGCTATGAGTAGCTATGCACCAGCACCTGCTAAAATGCTTTTGTGGAGATGTGCACATGTCTTCTCCGGTTGGAAGCACCAGTTAGATGACATGTTTGCTGCATTTACCTCACTTGAACTGCCAGTTGAAGTGAGGTTTTTCTGCAGTGGGAGAAAGATCAGATCTTATCTTTGTGCCAATAGATAAGAGGAAGCATACAGGAACAAAACATGAGGGTGGAAATCAGATTTAAGCCAAGGGAAGACACAGTGGCTATTCCCGTACACCACCACTAGATGGTGGTAGTTTAATCTTCACTTAGACATAAAGCCAATGAATTCAACTAGACTCATTGACAGGTCAGTACATTAAAGCAATAATGCATCAATTCTGGGAGAAGAGTAATATTTGAATACATGAGCCAGAACTAGACACACAGACAGAGTTGTATTGTAGAGTTGGTAGTGCTCACACTACCTAATACGCACCATTTGAACCAGAGTTGCTTTGACAACAGTAGACCATAATTAACATTTTCTTTTGTTAGTAGAACAGTTCTCTCTCTCTCTGTCTCTCTCTCTCTCTCTGTCTCTCTCTCTCTCTGTCTCTCTCTCTATCTCACAAACACACACACACGCACACACACAGAGTACTTGGCAAAGCATTGTGAAAGTGATGTGTGACCATGTCCAGCCCTGCAGGTGGAATGGCACTAAATACCCAGCACCAGTGGGAGGCAATGTTTTCACACCAGGCTTAAAGTGATAAATGGAAAATAACAGAGAGGATGCTATCATAGCCCAAGATGGCAAGCTGGGCCCAAGGATCCTTACTGAAGGATGCTTGTTTTCTTTGTAATCCATGTCTGTCTGGGGAATCATTCAAACATGCAATCATTGTAGTGACAGCTACAGAATGTTGTCCACCCAATAATTCCAAACAACTGGACTGCTGAGTCAGATAATCATGTCTAGGTCAACACCTTTACCTATCAAATTGAGGCTTTCTTGTGTGAAAGTCTTCTCAAGATACTACTAGAAAATACTTTTATGAGCTTCACAAGCCAGACGTCTGGCTCTCGAGGCAAGCCCTTTCTAACGTAGGCCCAGATCTTTGGATTCTTGTCATAATTCCTCTTATTCAGACATTTCAACCAAAATGATTTATGTGAAATTTTTTATAGGACGTCCTGCTGATCTTTACGTCTGCCCTCACATCAGTACAGAATAGAACAAGGCTTTCACAGTGAACTACAGTAAGCCAGAACTAGGACACCCTGTGCTTCTTTACAGCAAACCTGTTTTCTATGTCAACATAGCTGGCAGCTCTGGAACAAATGCCTCCTGATTTATCTCAACTACCTGTTTCTGCAGGAGGTGTGAGATTAAGATTATAGGCAAAAAGATATTGGCTATCAATGAGAGCTGGGATCTTCAGCTGATCAGTTTATTTGTGCTACAAATAAACTGAAGATTGAAAGTATGCACAAATTAAAAGCATAAACAGGTTGTTTTAAGATAGATCTCAGAAAAGGAGAGGAAGGAGCTTTGTATTGGAATGACCTGCGTCTGACTTCTTTGAAAATTCTAGGGACAAAGAAGAAGGGATATTGCATATGTCTGAGAGGATATGAAGATCTACATGGAACCAAAAACATTGGTTAAATATTGGGCTTGATGGTTACCCTTTTATGAAATTTTGTTCACATGCTCTAGGATGCTCTAAGTCGTGATTGATGAAAGTGGGCATAGATCAATAGATCCTCCATAGAAATCAAAACTTGAAAATTTTGAAATCAGCCATAGGTCCTACAGAGTTGAACATTTCAGGACATCAGCTGAAGTGAGATAAATCTTGGTACCTACCACCAATCCCTCTGTGATCACACAGCGTTGTCCTCGACATGACGCATCTAACCAATGTGTTTCAGCATTCTCTGTGTGCGGAAATTATGAGCAATTGTTTTTATTTTTAGAATTCAATAGTTTATTTGACATTGCATGATTAAGATTGATAGTATTAGCCCTTATGTGTAATCATATGTGTTTATTGTCTAAGCAGAGACAGATTGTCAGTGGTAATCCTTGAGATCCTTGTTTATTTTGTTGGCATTTTTGGTGCTAACCGGTCATTGCTGTGGTGTGGTTTTATTCTGTCAGTCAAACAGTGTGGCCAGTACTGCTACATATTTTTCCTTGGATTTTCTGTTTATGAAGTTTGAGTTTCTGTAGGTGAAGGATTTTTCAGTAGGTCGAACAGTGGGTGTTTAGAACAGAAAATGTAAAAGCTTTCATGAACTGGCTATAGGGTGAATCACTATTGTGTTATATTCATAACTGATAGAATAATAATTAATAAATATAGCTGCAAGCGGCAATTTGAGGGTTCAAACCTTTTTTCGCTTCACGGAAGGAAGCGAAAAAATGTAATTTATGCACAGTATGTGGGACTAGTTAGATTTAATTTGTTTTACAGTTTTTAATAAAAACAGAGTGGTGGACTTCATAATTTAGTATAGGTACCAGTGTATGAAAGTTTTGTCTTGTTTGGGCCGATAACCTCAGACAATTACAGAGCTGTAGCATGTATTGTTGATTTTTTATGATTTTTTACTAGACTGCTGCTGTAGCGCCACCATCTGGACCATTCGCGCCAGACTTTAGTGAGTGTGTTTGGCATGGGACTGGAGCTATATGCCAGGTTTGGTGAGTTTACATGCATGGCAAGGCAGTTTTAGTAAGATAGAATAATAATACAAACAAATACAATAAGCTAAATAGTACAGAATTAGCAAAACAAAACGTTTTCCCACCAAACCCTGGCGTACTCTCATAATTGAACTTGCCTTGTTTAAGAATTATATATATATATATTGGCCTATTTACAAAGGAGCTAAGGGAAGTGGAGGAGAGGAGAGGTGAAAAAATAAATATATCAATATTAAAAATAAAAAAGGAAAGTTCGGGGAGATAACTATGCCGGAAATCTATATAAATCTCTTCCAGAAGGTTTTGAGCAGAAATAAATACTTAATAAATAATAATAAAAGATAGTTTGTTCCTTGTATTTCTTCATTCTCTCACACATATGCACACATATAATCCTAAAAGCATGAAGTTTGGGACTGCCAATTCCCACACACTGAAGCGGGAGGCCGACACCAGCCTTATAATCAGCAAGGCCCATCACAGACTTTTCTTCCTGCGTCAGCTCAGTCAATTTACTGTAATATTTCCTACATTCTAAAAGCTAAAACTCCTTAACCATGGTACTGTGTAAACCAGTGGTTCTCAACGTGGGGTCCGGGGACCACCAGGGGTCCTTGAGGGGGTTCCACGGGGTCCCCAGCGAATTGATGAATTGTTAAACTTCACCATTATTTCATTTACAAGAAGTTAACACAATTAGAGAATGTAGAAGAATGACTGTTTTGATCATAGTTTCTCTGTTATCTCTCTACCTACAATACAGATAGTCATGGAATTCTGGACAAAATCATATCTGACAATAAAAATATTCTCATATTTGGGTCAGAGAGACTCATCAAGTGGGGGTCCGTGGCTCTAATGTGGACTAAATTAGGGGTCCTTGATATGAAAAAGGTTGAGAATCACTGGTGTAAACTGTAACTTTCCTGAAACACAGGCCATTTCCTACTGCTATGGCTTGTTTTACTCGACAGGTTGCTCCAGTGACAACAGAGTTGAAAGAGAAGAAGAAGAAGAAAAAGTGTCTCTCTTGGCTCTGTGGCCTCTTCAGGCGCAAGAGGACATAAACAGACACACACACACACACACACATTGTATTGTTGTATTATTGTATTGTATTCCAAACATCTCTCTCTGACCAACTGAGAAACCTCACAGGATGAGGAGCCATGATTTGCCTCCATATAGTGCTTGGCTGTGGCATATTGACCAACATATGCAGAATAATGATTTGCTGATGCTGCTGATTGCTGGTGATATATCAGTAGAACATTGTGTCTTATTCTTGTAATATTGTATTGCATAATTGTGTAATTGTTCACAAGACTGTAAACCTAGTGAACATTCTCAGTGAGTATACTCCCACCTTAACATGTCAAGGTGATATGATGATTCTTCTATTTTTATATACTTCTTCAATTCAGAGATTTATTTCTTTAAATAAAATGTTTCCTGAATATCAGCTGTGCTTTCAACTTTTCTGTGATGTTTGGGTCAAATTGGACCGTGTTCATGTTTACTATGTAATAACTAGCAGATTATTTATCATGTTTACAAAAGGCTTCATGATAGTTTCAGCATAGGGTTTTTAAACACAAAAACCCACTGTCACCATTCTGCTTGGGTTTAGAAAATAAATAAGCCACATTCCATATATACATGAGTCTCTATCACTCAACTTTGACCCAGAACTTTTATTTGCAATGCAATAACACCAAACCCAACTCCATACATATCGCAAATTAGTGCAGGAACAAACCCTCAAAAAGGGCCTTAGTTTTTTTGTTTTGTTCTACCCCTACCCGGGGTAGAACAAACCTTGTTTTTTCAAAACTTTGACATGTCCCCTTCATGAAATGGATGGTCATAATTTTTCTTTTTACTGCAAAAGTCATTAAATTCATCAATGAAGTGATTCACCACATAGGCAAAAAAGTGCAAAAAAACCCGCCTGCCCTGAAAGAGGGAGTACCAAGTTAATCCCATGTCATTTTCTACCTACTGGTTGTATTTACATCATATTTGCACAGATGGTCTACAGGTAGTGTCCCTACACTCCAAAGCAACCAGAATGTCAAAATATGGTTCTATTGTGAATCAGCAGCCTTTTATATAAGGCCTTATTATATCAAACAGTTAATTTTTCTGAGAAATACTCACTTCTAATCCTAATCCTGATCTAATAATACTGTAATCAGTACCCAATTATGCTAATAATTCATTTCAGGTAGTAGGAGCATGCCGTCGTCAATTACCGTAATTATTGGTAATGCATTGCAGTAACAAAAAAACGGCTACCTAACGAACCCCAACAGAAGCAGATCAGAAAAAAAGGAGGCTTTGTACTAAAATATGAGCAAATATACTTATCAAACAGAGCTATTACTTTAATACTTATACATAGTTGTGGCACTGGTGTAAGCTGGTGTAGGGGCAGCCAATGACTGTTCCACTGGTATGGCAGTGCTGTGGTGTGTATTCTCTATACATCATGATGAGAGTAGAACTTCGAGGAGATACAACATTTGGTGAACACTTTTATCCTTACAGCACCAGGCCTGCAGACAGTTTTATCATGGGTGACAATGGGAACTGAGCCTTTACCCTGGTGGTAGCCCCATGCTCAATATCCATTATAATAAACAGGACTGATAATTAATATATATATATATATACACAGTACATATATATACATATATATATATAATAATTAAGATAATTAAGATATATATATATATATATATAATATTTTTTGGTGCAATATTTTTTTTCTCTGATATATGCATTGTTATGTAATGTATGCATTGTTTATGTATTGTTTGTAAGAGGACCACAGTGGAATTAAGTCGTTGACTTTACTGTGTTTTTATCCTCGATTGTTATTTAAATGTATGTGTTGGGCGAAATGTGCATGTATTTATTGTAACTTTCAAATAAATCCAATCCAATCCTAGATAATTTGATTAGTGTCCTTCAGCATCACCCAGGACTCAATTTCACATCCGTTGTTGCCATTGTCTGGTTACACTTAAGCCAAATGATAATAATGTGTTGATCTAAAATGGTTACTCATAGCATCATTAGCATGGGCTCTCAAAGTGTTCAAGACAACTGTGAACTGGGACGAGGACAGTGATGAGAAGCTGGACCAGGGTACAACGCTTGCAGTGTGAATCTTCAGTACTCTGGTTCAGGCTATTGAGACATTTAACAAGTGATAACAGACCTTTCAGTAGCTTTTAATTTTTGTCCCCCACCAAAGGGGGGACTATGGATCGGTCTCCGTCCATTTGTCAGTTTGTTCGTTCGTTAGTTAGTTACACTGTAATGTTGACTTTGTGCTGCTAGGGGGCGGCATTGACAATGAATGGGGACTCAGTGGTAAAGCAGGTCATGCAGTTAAAGTTATCATACAATGTGGGGGACAACGAATGGGGACCCAGTGGTAAAGCAATACAGTTAAAGTTATCATACAATGTGGGGGACAACGAATGGGGACCCAGTGGTAAAGCAATACAGTTAAAGTTATCATACAATGTGGGGGACAATGAATGGGGACTCAGTGGTAAAGCAATAACATTACAGTAACGTAATAGTCTACACACGCTACACACTTGAAGACATCAGACTGGGTTGATGTGTTGAAGTGAGAGTCAATGGAGAATTTTTGGGCAAACCTCTAACCACAAGACACTGTAGTTATTGCACAATTGTTGGACTGTTGTACTGTTATTGCACTCAGCCTTTTTGTAAATACATCAAGAGACTACAGAGCTGCAGCAGATCCACCAGAGCAGCTTCAAGTGGCAACTATAAAGTTTCATTCTGCAAAACATCTTTTGCTCAGACAGCTTTTTCTGTGAAAGGAGCAAAGTCATGGAACTCGCTACCGGATCACTTGAAATCTGTTGCAAACTTCACCACTTTTAAGAGAGTTACCAAATCCTGGCTAATTCAGCAACAAACTTGTACTCATGTCTAATTTTCTGTAGTTATGTTACTAGTAAATGTGTGTTTTATGGTATCTTGTTGTAATCAGTTTACCTTTTTTTTCCTTTGTTTTTTTTTTTTTTTTTTTTTTACCCTGTGCTCTATTGTATCTTGCTGTACTCAGTTTATCTTCTTTTTACCTCACTGTTTTAATCTCTTATTTTCACAAAAGCCCTCCTAGGGACCAAGGTTATTATAGTTTTGCATTTTTCATTAGTTTTTATTTTTATTTCGTGTTTTGTTTCGTGCTTTTTGTTTTCAATTACAGTTTAGTTTTAATTTGTTTTTAAAGCAGGTTTGCTAGTTTGGTTTAGTTTTTATTTTTTGAAAATGCTTAGTTTTAGTTTAGTTTCAGTGTTAGTTTAAGTCTTTTTTTGTAATATGGGGTATTTGTCAGGGGCGAGATTCAAAAATTCAAAATACTAGGCTTATGTATGAAATAAATTGACAAAGACGAAAACTAAAGACGTTTTCTCGATAATTTTAGTTTATTTTAGTTAGTTTTGTAAACACACAATACAGTTTCAGTTAGTTATCATTTTTTTGTAAAGCCTCGTTTTTATTTTTATTTCAGTTAGCAAAAATATTTTTTCACACATAGTTTTTGTTATTTCGTTTTCGTTAACGATAATAACCTTGCTAGGGACGGGTGTTGCAAATTAGCATCTGCTATAAACACTATGATACTTGTATCGGACCGCTGTTCTCAGTTTGTCTATGTATATTGTATCTGTCCCTATCAGATAAACCATAAATAAATAAATAAATAAACTTTACTCACAGCAGGAAAGACAACACAGTGCACGCACGCACACACACACACACACACACACACATTTCCTAATCATCTACATATTGAACTGTTTATTGTTACTGATTCCTTTGGTCCCATTTAGTCCGGTGACATTAATTCTCCAACAGCAAAGTAGTCAAATCGTAACATAAGCTGTAACGTTAGATGAGGGTTTTAAAGCTCATCTATGTATATTTCAATGTGTGCGTTCCCCACTGTCTGGGCTTCTGGGGATTAGTGTAGGATGAAGGACGGTAGAGGGGAAACTCTCAAAAAGTATTAGGTTCGCAGAGGATTGGCATCATTGGGCTGAAAAATCATTTAAACTCTGTCAGGTTGCTTTGTGTGAGAGAAAGAAGTCATACGATTCTCTAGACTTGCATATACTCTAAAAAATATCATTTGAATTACACTTTCATAGCCAAGTGCATTAAATGTACAGCTATTTGAGCAAACATGCAGTGCAGTTAGACTCTCAGTAGGGGGCAGACACACGCTGCCTTTGCCATGCATCACGTCAGCTATGAAGGTGAGAAAAACACTCATAAGACACATGGGCCTCCATCAAGTGAACCTAATGAACCTCATCCATCAAGTCAAAATGGAGGTCACATTCACATAGCATTGGTCTTCCTTAGTGGATCTTGACCTGAAAACATCACCCCCTGTTCTATAACGGCAATTAAAAGGTGCTGATGGCCACATTCTCCTCTGACCACACTCATGACAGATGGAATCAAATGATTAAAAGTCCTTGTTACAACAGTACAAGAGTTCATCATGACACTTACGTGGTAGTGACTTCTACTGACTGTAGGACAGGGATCCTCAACCTTTTTCATGTCAAGGACCCTAATTTAGTCCACATTAGGGCCACGGACCCCCATTTAATAAGATTTTGTCTCTCAGACCGAAATCTGAGAATATTTTTTGACATGATTTTGTCCAGAATTCCATGACTATCTGTATTATAGGCAGAGAAATAGTCATTCTTCTCCATTCTCCAATTGTGTTAACTTCAACTTTAACAAATCATCAATTTGCTCGGGACCCCCTGGAGCCCCCTCAAGGACCCCTGGTGGTCCGCGGAGCCCACACTGAGAACCACTGCTGTAGGATACTACAAAGTGCAGTGAAGGTCATTCATTGGTTCTGCAGCAGAAGCTCACTGAATGTGACATTGAGTATTTTCTCTCACGCAAAGAGTGGCAGCTCTGCGTAGAACAGGAAACAAAGACAGAGTAAGGAGAGCAAATGAAAGTGAAGATAGGCTAATCATTTAATCCCCACTCCCATGGAGGGATGTGCTTCTCCTCTGGGTCTGCCGGTACTTTTCCGTCACCCAATGACATCTATGGAGGACACAACCTCCGTATAGAGGAGCAATCTGATTCTCTCTCCCTCTCTCTCTCTCTCTCTCTCTGTGTTTGTGTCACGCCTTATACTCCAAAATGTATTGTTGCTATTAATAACACAGCTTTGCATGCTGAGCAGAGGGCTTTTTTTCATACTGGCAAAAAAAGAGTGCGTGTGTGCAGGATCTTCTCTCGGACGATTGCAGTAACAAGGCAGTGTGACCTTCAGCTTATTGCCTCTCAGACAAAGGCAAAGGGTTCTATTGCTCTCTAAGGAGAAGAATTAGGAAATCATTACAAAAAGTATGGAATCAAAAAGATGTGAAAAAGATCAATGTGAGCATTTTAAACTTTGCATGTATGTCAGATTGTTACCATGTGTGTCCTAACATAATGGACAATTAGAGATGAGCTAGTCCAGTGATTCTTTTTCAAATCAAGGATCCCTAATTTAGTCCACATTAGAGCCACGGACCCCCATTTGATGAGATTTTGTCTCTCGGACCCAAATCTGAGAATATTTTTATTGCTAGATATGATTTTGTCCAGAATTCCATGACTATCTGTATTGTAGGTAGAGAGATAACAGTGAAACTATGATCAAAACAGTCATTCTCCTACATTCTCTAATTATGTTAACTTTAACAATTCATCAATTTGCTGGGGACCCTCTGGAACCCCCTCAAGGACCCCTGGTGGTCCCCGGACCCCACGTTGAGAACCACTGAGCTAGTCTATCCAAGTGAATATGAAAATTCTGCACTGCATGTATTGTCTTATAAGCTGTAAATATGATGCTGCAGTAATGCCAACAAGAGAAAATCCTTTACATTAATTGTACTTGGTTAATAAAGTGATTCTGACTGCAATATGCCACTTTTTCTATAGGCGGAATGCTATCATATGGCATGGAAAGAATATCTGCATTCCTGAGATGGTCCGAAGTTGAAGGTGAGCCTACAGGAAGGACACTACAGAGAAATGCTGCAGACCTTACTTCCCGGTTCACAGCTCAGGTGATCTAAAAGGGGGCGGAGATTCCTGCATCTCCTCTTGTGGGAGTGGAGTAGTTGTGGTGGGATACATGACTGATGCCTCTTCACAGAGTCTAGTTCTCCCGTCAAACCTCCAGAGGTCACTGTGGCCCACTTTTGCCCCCCGGTCCCACGTGGAGGGGGTGAAGTCACGCTGCCACGATCCGTTCAGCCAGTCAGCAACCTATGCAGGTGTAGTAGTGCGGACGTAGTGATGACGCTCGGAGGAGGAAGTAGTAAGGAGGAGGGTGGGCAGAGAATCAGGAAGAGGAAGGGAGAGAGGGCTGCAGTGCTCTGCAGGGACAAGGTGACTTCTGTGCAGAACAATTCTGTTAATGAGTGAAATGTGAAGCTGCTTTGATCCCTCACTAAAGGCTGAAGTCCACGCTCACCAGCAGTGTCATGAGAAATGTTTGTATAATACATTATAATAATACATAATACATGATACATTATAATACAGTTACGAGAATCTTAGATAATACATAAACATGCATGTTGGATTCCTTTGTCCAAAGCATCTTACAGTACCACAAATGCGTACATTTTTAGTATGCCCTAACCTTGGCAGTTAGTGCCTTGCTCTACCCATTGAGCTACACAGGGAATGGAACCGCTAACCCTGGCAGTGGCTTGTTCTGCTCACTAAACCAGTGGTTCTCAACGTGGGGTCCGGGGACCACCAGGGATCCTTGAGGGCATTCCAG
Source organism: Centroberyx affinis (assembly GCF_046629955.1). NCBI lineage: Eukaryota > Metazoa > Chordata > Actinopteri > Beryciformes > Berycidae > Centroberyx > Centroberyx affinis. Next base: position 31,861 of record NW_027279179.1, on the reverse strand, counting down.
GGGGTCCCCAGCAAATTGATGAATTGTTAAACTTCATTATTTTGTCTATTTTGATCATAGTTTCTCTGTTATCTCTCTACCTACAGTACAGATAGTCATGGAATTCTGGACCAAGTCATATCTGACAATAAAAATATTCTCAGATTTGGGTCTGAGACACAAAATCTCATCAAATGGTGGTCAATGGCCCTAATGTGGACTAAATTAGGGGTCCTTGATATGAAAAAGGTTGAGAACCACTGCACTAAACTATATTGTACGTCCTGTACATATACACATACAAATTATACATATACATAAGACATTCATAGGTTCTGTGTTCATCAATGCGGACACAGTTACAATGGCATTAGTCAGCAGTGACAAGCAAGTGGCGTTGGAGAGTGATCAGACAGGCAAGATCTGGAAAGAGAATGTTTCCTCAGTGAAACATTAGCTCAGTGAGCTGACTCATGCTGTTGACCCCTACTGGGGACCAGTGGGAATCGCAACAACATTGGCGCAGCTTACCATGGCCTGCAATGGACACAAACAATAAAGACATATTTTCACAGTAGAGAAGAGAGAGATCCAACAGACATTGGATCTCTGCTCCAGTGAAGAGGTAATACATCACCATGCAAAATACTGGAATAACAAGCAAATAGTAAACATGTTGTCCTCCACCAGTGATGTAGTTCCACCCTTGGGTCAGTCAGTGATTGCTGAGTGTACTTGAAATATGAGTGAAATTGAATAAGCATTTTCGTATGGGACAATGAAAAGACAGATTGACCATATATTTCTGTTGCCTACTCTCCTCAGAATTAGGCTTACAAGTTATATCTTGAAATGTAGTAACTGTAATGGTCCTGTTTTTACTCAATACAGTACAAAATATAAGAACTACAATACGCAATAAATACAATCCATACATTACACAATGTACACTACAATACAATTTATAATACAATATACAATATAACATACAACACCAGGAGTGTGAGTGTTATGAATAATATAAACGCTAAATGATAAGTGATATATGGTATTGCACAGTAGGTAAGTGGTAATATGATATAAGTAGTCAACACTGACGGCACAGTGGTAGTGCAGTGATGATGCAATAACAGTACAACAGTCCAACAACTGTACAATAACTACAGTGTCTTGTGGTTAGAGGTTTGCCCAGAAATTCTCCATTGACTCTCACTTCAACACATCAACCCAGTCTGATGTCTCCAAGTGTGTAGCGTGTGTAGACTATTATGTTACCTATGATAACTTTAACTGTATTGCTTTACCACTGAGTCCCCATTCATTGTCCCCCACACTGTATGATAACTTTAACTGTATGACCTGCTTTACCACTGAGTCCCCATTCATTGTCAATGCCACCCCCTAGTGGCACAAAGTCAACATTACAGTATGATTAACTAACTAACGAACTAACTAACGGACGGAGACCGATCCATAGTCCCCCCTTTGGTGGGGGACAATAAAAGTGTTTTGTCATTTCCTTTCTTGGATTGAGAGCGAGTTTTTTTATTTTTTTTTAGATTGTTTTTTTTTGGGGGGGGCATTTCTGCTTTATTGGAAAGTCACTGTATAGAGAGACAGTGAAGAAGGGCGAGAGAGGGGCGTGACATGTGGCAAAGGTCCCAGGCTGGACCCAAACCCAGGACGCCACATCCACGTGGCACACCTCAGACCAGTGAGCCACCAGGGCACCTGGAACAAGGCTTTATAGCCTTCGTCACAACATTAACATGTCTCCCATGAGTGTTGGCATCATGTGGTTGATGATGGAGAAGACAAGACCCAGGGCCTCAGACTAAGGCTAAATGATGAAATAGAGATACGTGGACATGTGTCCTGTAGCTCCTGGACTATGTTGATTCCCCCTCGTCTCATAGGAGTCATTCCTATGTTCCCAGGGTTCTATGTTCCCCAGTTCTAGGGTTAGGGTTAGGGTTAGGTTGGTTGGTTGTAGATTTTTACCCAGAGCCCTGACCACAACTGTTTCAAAGAACCGAAGGGCTTTTTATCAGAGCTATCCAGGTTACGCACAGGCCACCCACTGTAATTTGATTGCACTTCTGCTCCTTCTGACTTTGAAGTAGAAAGTAATATTACCCCAATATGGGGTGAGGAGAATTTAATGGGAAGAATCCCCTCAAATAAAATGATAACCATTGGTTTTGTTGTGTTTATATAGCTGTTTTGAAGCCTTGTTCCAATAAAAAAAAACTGGATAATATTTATGAAATATTTTAACTTGAAACGGGTCAAATTTGACCCGAACACAATAGGAGGGTTAATGTGTGTTAACAGAATATTGAACTGGGGAACATAGGACCCTGGGAATATAGGAACCTGGGAACATAGGACCCTGGGAACATAGGATCCTGGGAACATACAGTGCATCCCAAGTCTCTTATTTGATATTTCCTCGCTCCTCAATCCTCGCTTGAACCGGAAGTCATTCTGGTCCGCCATTTTGAAGGTCGTCCCAAAGCTCTTATTTCTGCTCCGAGGAGCGAGGAGGGATGTCTGAGGAGCTATGAGCGAGGAGACACGAGAGCAGCCTTCCCGGAAGACTTTCCGCTGAACGCCATGACGTCAATTACTCCGCCCCTACATCTGGCAAATTTGAATGAGATGGCAGAGTACAAGTCAAACAGTACAAGCGTAAGTGCCGGTTATTTAATGCTTTTTGATATATAACGTTAATGCAAGAACATGGGGAACCTAAATTACGTTTATTTCATCCACAACCCGTTTTGTCATGCAGAAACGGACGTCGCTTCACATGACGCTTCAGAGGAAAGGACGTCTCATTTCTCTAAAAACATATTTCCTTGTTTCCTCTCTCCTCGCATGGTTTCCTTGCGTCTCTCCATGCATCCTCGGTGGGGGGGACTAAGAAACAAGGAAAAGACGCAAGTGAGGGAAACGCGGCTGCAATTTAAGAGACTTGGGATGCACCCATACATACGCTCCCGTCTCATAAAGACAATTTGAAATGCATCCTTCCTTCCTGTTTTTCTTAGCCCTTTATTTCACTTTCCACCAATTCATTTTTCACCAGGGAGGTTTGTCTGAGTCAGAAGGGGGTAACTTGACAGCAGTAACACCTCTGCCTCATACAAACCCTGACTGTGACTCATTTCAGCCCATTGCCGCCTTCTACAGGCCATACATTTCCACCCAAAGCATGTTCAGGCATGACAATTAGTGAAAGGCATTACACTGCCATCACCTTTAGGTACCTTCACCATAAGGACTATTCAAAGCCCTTGACTTGTCTGAACCTATCTGGAAAGCCAGTGATTCACACAGCAATGCCACCCACAGCGGTCTGATGGTTGAACAGAATGCCACCTTTGTTTATCTTGGTTTACTCTACAAACAGTCTTGTGTGTTCCCTCAAGCTCAGATTGACTTAGGAGTTGAACCGTTGAGGTACCAGTGTCATGTTTTAAAAGCCAGAATACACTGCCAAAATGAATTCCTGAATTTCCCTAACTGGATTAATAAAGTGCTATCTTATCTTATTATCTTATCCTCTAAAACATCCTTCCATCAGAATTGGTCCTGTGGATCCGTGCTTGACTTTTTGACCTTTACAGCACCACCATTTGATGTAATTTTTAACCCCGCGACAGCAGGGGCTCTATGGATTGGACTGTTGGTCGGTTGGTCGGTTGGTCGGTTGGTCGCTCTGTTCACCACTTTATGGGTCACGTGGGTGAAAGTGTAACTCAGGTAGTTAGACTGCAGACTCGGGACACCCAAGTTCGATTCCCGACAGGAACGAAATTTGAAAAGTCGTGAGGCTGTTAGACTCTTAGTCTTGTTTAAACACTATTTTTGTGAATCAAAGCCTGTGAACAAATTTTTGATTTCATGGTCAGTGGTGCACGGGGATTAGAAGGAATCATCAGTAGGTGTCAGTGGTGGGTAGAGTACTGAAAATCTATACTCAAGTAAAAGTACAATTACTCCCATAAAAAATGACTCAAGTAAAAGTGAAAATTACCATTTGAGAAACCTACTCAAGTAAAAGTAAAAAAGTATCTGGTTAATAAATTACAAAAAAAGTACAAGTTACTTTCCATTTTAATATTTTTTAGGGTGTGCGGGCCAGTGCAAATAATGAAAAAACAGCACTTGTTGATAAAACTTTCCTTTATAAAACAGAATATAAGTCTGTTTAACTCTAGTATTTATAGACATTATCAAAGTAACCAAACCTATTACAGCCCCAAAATGCAGTAGATACCGAATACAATACAATTAATTAAAACTCAGATTTTCTGTTCTGTAGTATTACTCCCTGTACCAAGACCTCAGTCAATCAACCAGAGAATGAAAACTTCTCTCCATTCACATTTTTCATGTGGGGATTCCCATTTGTTGGAAGCTGCCTCTTGTTCTGGGTTTTGCTCCGTCATCATCGCATCGTGGTCAAAAGACAGCTGGAGCTTATTTTTCTTCCAGGCAGCTGGCAACTTGGCATCTGCAGTAGAGGTGCTCCTCGTGTGCCCCCCCCCCCCCCCCCACACACACACACACACTCAGTCACCACATTTAGAGGAGACTAGTTGTAATGAAGGTATAAATGGCAAATGTAGTGAAGTAAAAAGTAGATTACTGGCTCAAAAATGTACTCGAGCAAAGAGTAGAAGTACAGTTTAAAAAAAGGAAATAAAAGTACTCGTTCCTTTAAAAAAAACTACTTTTTTACTCATGTGCGTTACTTGTAACGCGTTACTACCCACGGTGCTCCAACGATTTTGTGATGAAGAGAACAGTCACGTGTGGCTCCACCACAAATGCTTGTCCCAGGAGGAAACCGATGTCCTTGTGTGGGAGGCCCACATGAAAATATACGGCACCTTAAATAAGCCGCCAATGATGTTAAATTAGCTTGGGAGGAGATAACACATTTGGTTACTGTGTTGCTCTGGTGCGAGGCTAGATTAAAGGAATAGTTCACCCAAAACTGAAAATTCAGTCATTATCTACTCACCCCCATGCCAGCTGAAACTCGGGTGAAGTTCGTTAGTCCACACAGCGCCCTGAGCTCCACAGCGGTGTAGAAGCCTTCTCCAAAACAAGTGAAGTTGCTGGGGACCTGACTTGACTTGACTTCACGGTGAAAAAAATAACGGAAAAAAAGACAGACATTTACACCATTATTTAGCTGGCAAGGGGGTGAGTAGATAATGACTGAATTTTCAGTTTTGAAAAACCTTCTTTAAGAAAATTAAAGAAAAACATATGGGTTCACTCACAATATGCATCTAAAAGTGGGAGTATTTGTTGCGTTCTTTTATCTTTCTATTTCACTTGATTTGAACTGCACTAGTTTACTTTTTAGGTCTTTTATCTTGTGGATCTCTTGTCTGTACTTTTGCACTTTTTAATTGTAAATCTTTTACCTTTACTGTATTTTTTATTACTCTGTAAAGCACTTTGAATTGCCTCAGTGTATGAAATGTGTACAAATAAAGCTGCCTTGCCTTGCCTTTTGGGTGAACTATTCCTTTAAAGTGAACTCTTACATAGGTTACCTATGTGCAATATCTACAGTATACCAACTAACGCTTTGAACTGAGTCCACTTCTTGTCATTATAACAACTTCTATTAAATGTACAAAGAATTCAATGTCCTCAGTGCCACAGTGGCTTTGCAGATTTGCTGTATGCCCTACTATCACCTATTGTAGCAGGTGAAACAGTAGTGTCAACTGTATTTATGTACATGCATGTATGTATGTTTATGTCTGTGTCTATATGTATGTAGGGTGGAGGTGTGGGCGTGTGTCGGGGGTCTGTGTCCTCTGGAGAGGTCAGAGGTCAACCTGGCCACAGTTTTCCCAGCTGTCTAACTATGGGTTCAGATTACAGGAGCCATTCTTTATCTCAGGGCTTACCCTGCCCTCTCTCATCACCATGTCTTCTTTGAAATAGGAAAAAAAAAAAGTTTATTTATAAACGTTGTAAATGTCATGGTTTTGTTATACAGTATATTGAAAAGGATTTGTGATAATAGATTTCTATACAGTATATTCACAATATGTAGCATGGCTACATTTCAAAATGCTACTCAGATTTAAATATTTGGTTTTGTAATTCTATATTTGCACATATTCATTCATACATTTCTACGTTATATATCTGAGTACAACCAGCTGGAGGAGCAACGCTTTGTATCTGCTCTGTCAGAGCGATCAAACACAATGCGCAATACCACATGCCTCCTTTTCCTCTTTCTCTTCCTTCCCCAATTCCTCCTCTCCCACCCCTCCTCCACCTCCTCCTCGCCTCCCCCCCTTTGTCCTCCTCCTTCTCTTCCTCCATTCACCCCTCCTCCTCCTCCTCCTCCTCCTCCTCCCCATGTCATGACTCCAACTCAGTTCCCCAACATCAAACCTGCCAGAAATACAGGCCACTGAGTTCCTGTGAGAACCGTGTGTGTAAGGACTACACACACACACACACACACACACACAGACACGCTCCTCATCTCTTTGGTTACCATGGCAACGGAGGCAGTGACTCAGCACAGAATGCGGTCTTGAAGGGAAGGCATGCCGGTGTAATCCAAAGCTCCCTGCCGCCAGGAAACACACGTGTGCACACACACACACACACACACACACACACACACATAGACACATTGAGTTTGACCCTGCCTGGCATGTCAGATCAGGCCATCTGATATTGTGTTCTACTACAGTCAGCTGTTAGGGAAGAAACTCTGACTCCATTCTGACAGGAAACAGCTTTGGAAATAATGTTGAGTCCATGGCAAATCTGTTACAATCATGGTCTCACACACACACACACACACACACACTTCTCACCAGGATTGGGGTTCACTTTCACTTCACTTTCACTTTCAGTTCAATCAATTCAAAATGTTAAAGCTGCAACATGCAACTTCTTCTGTGGTAATTTTATTTGCTGCACTCCCTCTTTGAGGTTTACCAGCATACCAAGTTTTAGTTGTATCCTCTAATAGTAAATACCTCACACCACCAGTCGGTCATCAAATTACCATCTGGCGACACAGGCTATGTGTAGGCCTTTCATAAGCTTCATTTCCATATTTCAGCTCTGCTACACTACGGAATCGGTGCTACATGGTGACAGAAAGTAGCTCGCTGTTCATTGGATAAAAAAAAACGTTACTCACATTCCATTGGTAATTGTACAATATTCCTTTTCCGCACTGAACATGAATGAACAAAACGCATCAAAAACAAAAAACCACATGGAGTGAGTTTGTTTTTTGCGAGAATAGTTTGTCAGTCTTTAGTCTTTAAGCCCTGTATAAATGCTCAATAATGGGGCCCTGTGGAATCGTTTTTTTTCTTTTTTCTTGTTTGTGTGTGTGTGTGTTCTCCCCTGCTTTGACATAGTCTCTGTGGGTGTAAGTGGGTGTCTGGGGGCCTGGGGTGGGTTCTCCTGCCTGGGGCCGCTCTCTGGTGCTGGTCCTTGTTTGCGGTACTTGGCAGTGGTGGGGGTGCTTTTTTTTTCTCATCTTTGCTCTCTGCTTGCTGTTTCTCATCTTCTCTGCTTGTCTCCTCCCTCGCTGTTTGAAAGCGGCGCTCTCCCCCTCCCATCCCTGAAGAAAATTCTCTTAATAGCGGAATCCATGAAGCGAGCAAGTAAACGTGTTAAACTAGTAAAGCTAACTTGCTACCTACCTCTTCACTTGTCATTGAGGGACATGTAACCTTCAGCGGGAGAAGAATCTGGCAAAGCGAGTCTGGTAACCGGTGAGACTTCTCCGTAGGTACATTTAGCTTAGCTATTAGCCTTTATGCCTTCGGTGAGGTTTGTCCTTTGGGGCTTCCGTAGTCCAGCAGCTTTGATGTGGTTTATTTACAAATCTGTTGCGGTTTCTGTCACCCTCTAGTGGTCGGGAAATTGCTTAGTGCGGCTTTAAATGTTGCCTAATACAACATAATGCACATAGTTGCGTCAGTTGTCAAGTATTTGTTGTGCCAATGATTTTGACCGTTTGTAGTTAACTTTTCCTTGCTGGCAAATGAGGAAATGAGGTGACTGGGGTGAACACTGTCCATAGAATAGAATACAAGCAACCAGTTTCTGTGGATGCTTGTGGGCACATGGTATTTTTATATAGTTTTAAGTAGGGCTGGGCGATATGGTTGAAATCAATATCACGATAATCATAAGGATTTTTCTCGATATCAATATATATCACGATATGGTTCATGTATGCAAAATCACGTTGAATAATCAAATTAATGTTCATCTCATTGAACCGAATGGTAATGTTAGGTGTGATGTCAAACAAAGCAGAAATATTCAAATAATATTCCTACCATACCTCATTTTATGAGAGTTTTGAGAAATTTGCTTGTCATCATCAATTTAGACAGCAGAAATGTGTGTCACGATAATAAAATGTCTTCATATCCTCACGATATGATTCCACTGAAAGACGATAAACGATAATATTGAATTATCGCCCAGCCCTAGTTTTAAGATGTGTTCACATCAGTGAGGTTAGGTGGTAAAGTAAAGACCTTTAACAGTGAACAGAGCCTAACGTTTGGAAAGCCTGGGATGTCACTCTCAGAATAGTTTTGGTCAACAAGTGGGTATTTAAGTTAGTGCAGTATAAGGCTGTAACACTACCAGTGTTGGGGAAAGTTACTTTTGAAATTAACTACTTACTTTACGTCGTTACTTGCCCTAAATAGTAACTAGTTACGTTACTAAGTTAGTCTTTATTAAAAGTAACACGTTAGAGTACTTTCTCGTTACCCACGTAAAATCACGCCTTTAAAATATATCTTCTGCTGATGTCATCACTCTTAATGTACAGAAATCATCACTAGTCATCAGGTTTGCCTGATCTGTCTCACATCTTCCATAAGAGAGCAACTTCTAAGGCTCGAGATATTTTACAGTGTCCTCTTCATCCTCTGTACGGAGAATTTGAACTCCTACCCTCCGGACGGAGATTTAGACTACCAAAGGCCAGGTCTAACAGGTTGAATAATTCTTTTATTTCTCAGGGCAGCAAACTGTTAAATGCTTATGATGACCCAGCTGATGATTAGTTTCCCATTTAACTACTGGGGGCTGATGATGGTTTTAGCGATGGCTAAACATAGGCCTACTGTAGGTTTCCTGTTGTCACTTGATGTATTCATGTATTCATGTATTTTATCATGTTTTTTGTACCTGAGTCCGTGTGCCTATGTCTCTGTGTGTTCTATGTTTTACTTGGCTGCAAGACAAATTTCCCCTCAGGGACAATAAAGTTGAAGTTGAAGTTGAAGGTTTGGGACAGAGCCTTAGGTAACAAACTGTTGTCTAAAGAAAACATCAAGGCAGCTTTCAGTTACCTGGTTCCACAGTAAATACTCAGTGGGGGTTTGGACCGACTGGATGCCTTTCTGCCGTCACTGCATCACAACCTCCGGTGATTTTGACTTTATCAACACTGTGAAACATTGGCTCCGTGTTCCTGTCTATAAACAAGACTAGGTAGACCTAGTGCAAGCCGGGCCTCCTCATGGCTTTCACACCCTAGTATAATACGTGTTCTGCCCGTGACCTGCTCTATCATTTTCAGCCGCATTGACCCCTGGAGACATTTTGAGTTTCATACAATGTTGGAAAGAGGGGCATTTATGACCCTTTGTCTTGACTGTTTTTTGTGTTTTCAGGCTGTTTGGGCAGACAGTCTTGACTGTTACCAAACTATGTTTTGAGAAAAAGGGCCTCAAAGTTTGCAGTCTATTTTGAGACATTTAATCAAATATATTAGAGATATCATTCAAACATAACTGATTACATAAATTGTAAAACTAATGCGGTAAGTTACTTGTTACCACAAAAAAGTAATGATTAGTAATAATTACTGTAACACGTTACAAAGTAAAGCTTAAACCCAACACTGAACACTACTATAGTCAACCAGAACAAAACAAGAGGTTGCTGGTGACTCAGACCTGGGTAAAGTAACATTTTCAATATGCCCTGGTTCTTTGGACTTCGCAGTTACACGGTACATGGTACACTCCTTAGGCCACATCCTCACTAATACGCTTTCGTTTGAAAACGCATAACTTTTGCTACGTTTACGCCTAGCGTCCACACTACTCCGGCGTTTTCGGACCCCTAGAACGGAGACTTTTGAAAACGCTGCTGACCCCGTTTTAGTTCGAAAACTCCGGGATTTTAGTCTGGACGGGCGGAAATGGAGACTTTTGAAAACGATGGCGCAGACGCCCACGTTCGCTTCCTGATTGGGTCTTATCAGTCACAACGTGTCCTTCCCTGATTCGTCACGCCCCTATCACGTGACCCTTTTTCCGGAAGAACAACAAACGACATCAGCCTTGGCTACCAATGGTTAATTCTCTGGTCGTACTTTTCTCCATTGCTGTTCTTCCTCTGTAGTATTTTCTGCAACTAAGCAACCAACCGCAGAGTAGACAATCTGCTTCCTGTTTACACCAGCACTGGGCATCAGTGTACGTGAATGGTCATGTGATATGCATTTTCAGGCGTGTTAGTAGTGTTAGACGGAGATTATTTCTGAAACGCTCGTGTGGACGGAGATCGTTTTCGTTTTAAAACAGTATTAGTGTGGATGTGGCCTTAGCCAACTGAGCCACCAGGATGCCCAATATGCCCTGGTTCTTAAAATTTGTCGCAAAAGCTGTCTATCACAGAAAAGTGGGGAAATGAAACTTTCAAATACTTAAAAGCTCAAATGGATATCATACTGCATCTTTGCCAGTGCAGCAACAAAAATACATCACTGGCTTGTTTGCTGTCTATCTGACTATGCTGTTGATGTCAGGGCCAACTCACACCACATTTGATAATAGCACATAAATGCTTGTTTTGTAGACGTGAGAACAGGTCCCCATTGACTTCAGTTGTTTTGGAGAAGGCTGCTACAAAGTTGTGCTGGCAACCTCCCTGTGTGTTATATGTACAAATTTCACCTGTGTTTCATTTGGCATGAGGGTGAGTAGATGATGACAGAATTTTCATTTTTGGGTGAACTATTCCTTTAAGTGCATTTAAGCTACAGCAGAAGTCCATTAGCCTTTTAAATAACATTAACTAGGGGTGCTCCGGTGGCTCAACCGGTAGAGCGCGTACTGTGAAGGCGAAGTCCTAATTTCTTACAGCTAATGTGTGTGTGTGTGTGTGTAGTGTGCAGTGTGTTTGAGTGCAGAGTCAGCAGCCCAGCCTATGCTCAGTGTGGATGACCTCAGCTCTGCACTGTGTCATTAAACCAGGAAGATCTCTGAGGTCAGAATCCAGCTAAGATGCATTTGACCTCAGTGTTTATTTGTTCAACTGCCAAATCCTTGTTTTACATCTATTGGCTCAGTGTCTATTTCACTGGTTGTGATTGTAGAAAGTGACTTAGTGCACATGAGTGGTTTGCTCTACTGTAGCTGCTGAGTAGGCTATACAGCCAGTTTCCTGAACGGCAGAACTTCCTGTTTAAGTTGGCACAGTTAACCCATGAGACAACATTCTTTAAGAGACTTTTTCTTTCTATTTATCCTCTTTTTGTCCATGTTGGCATTTTCCGCTGACAAAGAGAAGGCAGCCCACCAAAGGAGATGGTGCTTAAAGCTCACTCTATATGGTGTCAGGTTGAACTGGAGTTTCCACAGGGCCGGAGAACTTTACAGTGATCCAGAATCAACAAGAGGGTTTGCAAATCTTCTTGCTAGGCCATTCATATTGAAAGCAGTAATATCCAGACTGTATGAGTTTATGGATTTATAGATCACTAGGTTAGGTCAGCAAATCAGTACACATGCATGTGGGTGTATGTGTGTGTGCCTTTAAGCGGTAATATAATGATTATAATATGATATATTGCTGACAGTAGAAGAGAGTATCTCATATTAGTTCTGTTGTAACAGAAGTTAAGTTCAGTGGTGACTGAGGATGGTGACTCAGGGAAGTAACAAATAAAACAAACCTTCAATAGGATGAATGATTTGCTGTATCCTCTCTGCATTTCTATTCCATGCTCTTCTCTCCCCTATACCTTTATGGCATGAGTCTTAACCTTAGCTTCTAATCAATTTCCTTTTACATGTTATTTATCTTTATTATATTTTGTAGATGTATTTTATCTTGACATTTTTTCCATGATATTTTTTTCTATATATTCTTGAAAGAGTTCACACTATGTAACGGGGGCATATAGCTCTTACTTAAAATTTGACATGCTATTTGTCCTTGCTGTATTTGGATTATTTATACGTATTTTGTGGATTACTATTTTTCCTCTATCGAGGCCATATACAATGTGAATGTATGTACATTATGAAGGTTATTTCTTTATAATGTTTTCGATGCTCCCTTGAAAAATTCAAACTATTTGGGCTAACAGGGTCATATAGCTCTTAATTTATTTCTTTTTACAGGCTATGTGTCCCCATTATAAACATATTCTGTTTCAGAGATGTTTCAGAGTTTTTTCTATTAAAGGAATAGTTCACCCAAAAATGAAAATTCTGTCATCATCTACTCCCCCTCATGCCAGTTGAAACACAGGTGAAGTTTGTCCATATAACACACAGGGAGGTTGCCAGCACAACTCCATAGCAGCCTTCTCCAAAACAACTGAAGTCAGTGGGGACCAGTTCTTCAGAGTTCCAAAAAGACCTACAGTATATTTACACCATCATTTAGTGCAAATCTTAACTACAGCTGATTGATTTGCAACAAATAATGTTTTTCTTTTTTCTATTCACAGTGTGATTGTTTGGCTGTTTTTGTTTTGGAGCTCTAAAGAACAGGTCCCCATTGACTTCAGTTGTTTTGGAGAAGGCTGCTACCAAGTTGTGCTGGCAACCTCCCTGTGTGTTATATGGACTAACAAATTTCACCTGTGTTTCACTTGGCATGAGGGGGAGTAGATGATGACAGAATTTTCATTTTTGGGTGAACCATTCCTTTAAGTTCAGTGGCGACTGAGGATGGCGACTCAGGGAAGTAACAAATAAAATAAAACCTTCAATAGCACGAATGATTTGCTGTGTCCTCTCTACATTTCTGTCCCATGCTCTTCTCTCCCCTTTACCTTTATGGCATGGAGTCTTAACCTTGACATCATGATATTGCCAGAGATCACTATGCTTCCTACCTGTCGCATGTAGAGGTGACCTGTTCAGACTGAGCTCGAATTAGCAGCTGTTGAAAGGTATGACAGAGTATTTGGCTGAAAATGAGGGATGAAGGAAACGGTGTGAAAGGAACTGAACCCATGATGCCCTTGAAGCACAAGGTGAAAGCAATGCAACACACCCTGCTTGCTCTCACTGTACATGTGGTAATATAAAACATACAACCAGCAACATAGACTCTCTGTTGCATTGATAAGGGAACATTGTGCTGTAAAATGAGAGAGCAGTAAAACTATATCCTGATCACCCACAGCCCTTCAGTACTCACATAAAATGTATCAGTATTATTCATCGCTATTAAAACACAGCGTAAATGATTAAGCTCTAAGGTAGCACGGATCAGTGGTTCTCAACGTGGGGTCCGGGGACCACCAGGGGTCCTTGAGGGGGTTCCAGGGGGTCCCCAGCAAATTGATGAATTATTAAACTTCACCATTACATCATTTATAATTAGTGAACACAATTAGAGAATGTAGAAGAATGAATGTTTTGATCATAGTTTCTCTGTTATCTCTCTACCTACAATATAGATAGTCATGGAATTCTGGACAAAATCATATTGAACAATAAAAATATTGTCAGATTTGGGGCAGAGAGACAAAATCTGTGGCCCTAATGTGGACTAAATTAGGGGTCCTTGATATGAATAAGGTTGAGAATCACTGGCATAGATAATCACAATTCAAAATCATCATCAAGCACTGCAGTCGCACAAGTAGCTTCTGCATGGATACAATTCTGAATTTCAAACAGAAAATCCTGTAATCACATTGTGAATAGGAAGGATAACTGAGCTCTGTCTATTTCACCAACACGAGGAGTTGTAGGTGAAACACAGATGATTGTGCAACTAGCCGTAACTAGACGTCCTCGGCTTCTATTGTGACGACAACAGGCTGATCTTTACGGATCACAGGTCAGTTAAAACACTGTCAACACACTTTGTTTTTACTTTTACTTTGTTTTTTATCTCCCGGCCGCCCTGCCCTTCACCCAACATGCTCTCTGCTCTTTAGTCTCCTGTGGAAAATGGCAGCATATGGCTTACATAAATCCTCCCTCCTGTCTTATTAACTGTACATAAACAAATAAACAGGGCGATCAAACTAGTTTCTTTACCCAGGGATCCACATATCTGACCTACTACGCTGCTGTAGAGCTACAACCTGATGTGTGAGACCAAAATTCTATAAATGCCTTTTTGGTGAAAAGGGCTGAAATGTATCATTGTTAAATCCTTTGGTTTCAGATAGTGATGTGTGGTGGGCAGGGGCGGACTTAGTGATTTAGGGGCCCTAGGCAAAGGCAAGCATGGGGCCCCCTGAATCCCAACCCTCTCCCTTTTTAATCCATCCTTTCTACATATTACCATCAAGTTGGGGCTGAGAAAACTATATGCAAGGGCACTTTTTGTTGTTTTTCTGCAACATTTGTGTAGCTTGCTTTTTTTGTTTTGGGTGTTACTTCTCTCTCAGCTACTGATGCAGTGGCAAGAAAAATTTGCTTAAGTGCCAAAATAGTAACAAAATAGTAGAGAAGTAGCAAAATTGCACTAGAAGTGGAATAACCCACTATAGCCTGACTGATTAGGGTGGGTGATGACTGAAGATTGAAATAATTTATTGTAACAAAAAGTACATTTATTTTATATTGATTAAAAATAGGTTTACATTAGTTCTATTCTTGTCTTTTTTGGGGGCCCTCTGGCTGCCGGGGCCCAAGGCAGTCGCCTACCTTTGCCTAATGGTAAGACCGAGGCAGCTCTTCCATGGATGATCGATACCAACAGGTACTGTGTGCATTAAGCCATGATGAAAGATCCACAGAGTTGTACCTATTGTCACTGGTGCTTAGGTGGAAGGGTGGGGTGGGTTATGGTAGCACAGTGTTCTAACTAAGACAATTGCTTAACAAAAAGGAAATCACTGAGCTACTTCCTGGTATGTGGATGACAGTGCACCAAACTCCAGTTGGGTGATACTTGTTTGACTTCTACCGTACTGACTGGCGTATAAGCGCACTGTATTTCCCATATCCAGGGCTCCTGGGGCTCTGTGTGACCTAAACAGTGCAGACTGTAATTCACCTAAGCATTGGGTTTGACAAAAACGTGTTACATATGAACAAACCCACAAATGAACGCACAAACAAATGCACACAGAGGTGCTCCTCCCAAACACCTAATAAACAACAGAATGTCCGTTATATAAAGGAGACAAGGAGTAGAGAGGATTAAAGTCAGTCTTGCCCCTTGCAGACATCATCCTGATAAATGTTAAAAGGCAAGGAGATAGCTGAGAAACTGAAACGGCTATTTAGCAGTATGAGCTGGGTTCAAATTTCAATTTGCACCTCCTTCCATAATGAGGCCAGTGTTTCACAGCTCCTGGGTGTGAGGGCATATGCAACCAAAGCCCCCAGCAGTACAATAGCCAGTCTGCTGTTGGTGCAGGCACCTTCCACCAGTCCTGCTGTCAGAGGGATATGTTCATAATTATCTGTAGACTTGGATGAAGTAGTATTTGCAGTATTTTATTTACTGTTATTATACTGTTTATGGTTTGTTTTAGCCTACTTGGTGTCAGATGGATGGGACAATGCAGTCAGTCAAAAAGTTTAGACAATCACAGTTAAGGTACATTTTTTTCTAAAATGGATATGTAATGTTTTGGAAATGAACTCTTAAATTCATTATTATAATTTCCACTCCATGTATGTCCTTCATTGTAGGGATATCAGAATCTGAAGCATTAGCATTTGGATAATAAGGTCCTAATGATGTGAATAACATGATGCATTTTTCTAAGTAAAATAAGTAAAATTCAGCAATGGCATATCTTGTAGGGTTGAAGAAAAGGAAATCCCCACCATGTAAAGCTTTGAAGCCCAAGAGACCAAAGTTAAAAAAATGTAAGTTGTAATCGTAGAGCATAATTTTTACTCACTCTTACAGCAATTATGTCCACAGTGACACTGAACAATATCATCCATTCATGTTTTCAGTAGATGAGTTAAAATTAGTACTCAGGAAACAACGCTGCATTTTTATGGACTGGGTCAACGATCTGTGGGGATCACATGACCTTTTTGAAGATAAAAACTGAGCTTCTACTACAATGTGACAGTGAATTATGAGGAACATGGCTTAAAAGAGTGGGCTGTCAACTCTTGTTAGATTTTCTTTTCCTTTCTGCGACACTAGGTAAACTGAGATTCAGCACTGGTCTGGGCCTTAACACCAAAAACAGTAGCAGTGTATTATATGACTGTCTAGTGCTATACCTTCCACACTCAAAATAGCCTGAGTCTAATTCTGTGGATCCTGTTATCTATCTGGCAAATATTAACTGGTGAATGAATTATTGGAAGGAATGAGCACTAAACTTTGTACTGGGGTGAGCGGCAGCTAAATGTGAGTGAGATGTGGATTAATTTGTAACCAGTACAAAGTGTCGCAAGAACATATATTTCACCACAGCATCAGGGAAGTGGGTAGTGGTGATGTTTGATCTGCGTCTTACAGGTTTAAGGCAACGGTTCAGACAGGAAAAAACAATGAAACTTTAATGGGGATGGTGTGTATTACACTTTGGACACCAGCATCTGGTCATTCTGTACCTTCAGCTTTAGACTATCATGCTGTAAAGTGTGAACCTTTATGAGTTTTGCTTCTCAGATGCTGTAGTTGTTTTTGTGTTGTATTTGAATGTATATAGGTAAAATAATTTGTATAATCTAGATTATTGCACTGCCCCTTTGCACTGTATGTGAGGTCCTGTTGCCCTTGGCCCAAGCTGTGGTTTGTGTATTGATCCCACAGTCAATGTGTCTCTGCACAAATGTCGCCAAGACAATTTCCTGTGCATTTATGGGAGACTACTTGGAAATTAAAGTGATTCTAATTCTGAATGATATTATAGAAGTGGTTTGACACCGCCTACAGATCACTCATATAGTTATTATATCCCCGAAATGAGTTTCGGGGATATTATGGATTCACCCCACCCACGTCCACGTCCGCTGTCTCGTCTGGTGCCGCGTCCACCACAGATCCTTCGTGTGAACGCGATAACTTGAACAGTTTTTTTCAAATTTGGTATAGACATTGATGACCCCTAGAGGAAGAACTCTATTGATTTTGATGTGTTTGTGATTATTATAGCTACTATTAATTAACTGATAAAATTCATGTCCATGCTATTTGGACCCATATCTCACCAATGGTGCATTATATTGTATTGAAATGTGTCAAGAGAATTGTTCAGGCCACTGGGGAGACTAGTATGAAGTTTGATGATAATTAATAAAATAGTTTAATAACAATAAAATTTGTTATTGAGTTAATTTATTATTGAGTGTTAAGGTACGTACCGTTTATTATTGGGAGACAATCCCTAGAGGATTATATCCATTCATTCAGTGTTTAGGAGTAAAAATAATATAATTAACTGGTTAACTTTATTAATTTGTGATATAACAATAGTGCAAGCTTTATTATGAAGATTAGCCCAGAAGGAAAAATTAGTAATAGTTGGGACATACAACCAATGTAATTCAATTAATTGTCATACAAGCAGGAAAAAACCCCAAAGCAGACTCAGACAAGCACAGGTAAGTTTAAAGGTCTTTACTGAATCTCAAAAGCTACAAGATAAGGCAATGGTCTGGCTGGCAGGTGAGGTGATGAGTTGGCGATTGGTGAGGCCCAACGGAGGAGATGGCTGAGGGAGCTGAGTGGCAGGTAAGAGGCCGGGCAGGTAAAGTGAACAGCAGGTAAGTATGGGGTAGGTGGTAACTGGTCTTCAGTCTATAGACAGGAGAGCGGAGTTAGATGGGATTAAGGTGGAAGCAGGTTCAGGTAAGCAGGCAGATTCGGCAGATACAGAGCAGTGTGGAGCAGGCAAGGCAAAGTATGGCAGATAAATATTGCAGGTACCGGTTTGAGTGCTGAAGCAAAGCAGGCGATGAACAGGCATGGAGAAACTAGCAAGACGGCTGGAAGCGAGGACTGAAGTCAACGATCTGGCAGAGACTGGTAGAATGAGCATGGCTTATATACACTGGAGGGTTGATTGGTAATTGATTGCAGCTGCCGCGTCCCCGTGCCACTGGCCTGCAATTAAGTGGTGAGAGAGCAATGGGGTGTAAGCAGGTGGTCGTCAATAATTGAAGGAGGAGGAAAGGAGGGCGAGGAGGCCAGATGACTGGTGACAACTGGTTTTATCTTGGACACATGGAAAGTAAGGTGGATGCGGAGGGTCCTGGAGATCTTGAGTTTCACGACTGCTGGGTTAATGACGGAGATGATTTAAAATGGACCGATAAACCTGGGAGAGAGCTTTTTGGAATCAGTCTTTAGAGGGAGATCCTTAGTGGATAGCCATACCTTCTGGCCACGTTGATACTTGGGAGCCGCGGTGCGACGGCGGTTAGCAGTCCTCCGGTAATGGTTGCGAGCTCGAAGCAATGCAGAATGGGTCTCTTTCCGGGTTCTCCGGCAGCGTCGAAGGTGAGCCTGTACAGAGGGGACAGCGACATCCTCATCTTGCGAGGGAAACAATGGAGGTTGATAACCCATGGAGGCTTCAAAGGGGGTCATACCTGTCGCTGAGGTGGTGAGGGAATTATGGGTGTATTCAGCCCATACCAACTGGGAGCTCCATGTAGAGGGGTTGTGGGAAGCCAAACAGCGCAGCATGGTCTCAAGTTTCTGGTTGGCCCGCTACGCCTGCCCATTAGTCTGAGGATAGAAACCAGGTCATAAACTGACAGTGGCACCGAGAGCTTGACAGAAAACCTTCCAAACCTGGGAGATGAATTGAGGGCCTCGGTCAGAAATGATGTCCGCAGGGATGCCATGGTTCTTGAATACATCAAGGGTGATGATGTCAGCAGTTTCCTTGGCAGAGGGGAGCTTAGGCAGAGGAACAAAGTGAGCAGCCTTAGAGAATCGATCAACAACGGTGAGTGTGGCTGTGTTACCTTCAGAGGACGGTAGGCCTGTGATGAAATCCACGGCAATGTGAAACCATGGGCGATGCAGAACCGGGAGAGGCCAGACCAGGCCGGAGCTGGGCTGATTGGACACTTTATTTTGAGCACAGACTGGGCAAGCAGTGATATATGAGTGGATGTCTTCCTCCATAGTTGACCACCAGAAGCTCTTCTTCAAGAAGGCTAGCGTCCGATCTACCCCTGGGTGGCAGGTCAGCCGAGAGGCGTGGCCCCACTGGAGTACCTGATCTTACAGAGTCGGGTATGAATTGTCTGCCTGGGGGGCCAGTACCGGGGTCTGGCTGGGACTTCTGAGCCTCCTTGATGGCATTCTCCAGGTCCCAGGTAATGGCAGCGACTACACAGGTTTCGGGGAGGATCGTGCTTGGGGTATCCAGAGGCTTCTCGTCAGAACAGAACTGTCTAGAGAGAGCGTCAGGTTTGCCATTCTTTGAACCAGGTAAGTCTAAAACTGAATCTGCCAAAGAATAAAGCCCACCTTGCCTGTCGAGAGTTGAGTCTTTTGGCTGTCTGGATATATGCCAGGTTCTTATGATCGGTCCAGACCACAAATGGATGTTCGGTGCCCTCTAGCCAGTGCCTCCAGTCCTCCAATGCCAACTTAACTGCCTGGTGCTCCCGGTTGCCAATGTCGTAATTCCTTTCGGTGGGTGATAACCGGTCAGAGAAGAAGGCACAGGGATGCGGTTTCTGGTCGCCATCCGAACACTGGGAGAGTACAGCCCTCACCCCCACGTCGGAAACATCAACCTCCACAACAAACTGTCTGGAGGGATCAGGTTGAATCAGGATGGGAGCTCAGGTGAACCGGTCCTTGAGGGCCTGAAAAGCTAGTTCGGCCTCCGACGTCCACTGGAAGGAGGTGGCAGTGGATGTAAGGGCCGTGAGAAGTGCCACTACCCGGCCACAGTTGCAGATGAAGCGCTGGTAGAAGTTGGCAAACCCCAAAAACCTCTGCAGTTGCTTACAGGAATCAGGAGTGGGCCAGTCTGCTACTGCCTGTACCTTTGCTGGGTCCATCTTGATTTGTCCCTCCGCTATGATGTAACCAAGTAAGGAAACTATGGAGGAACTCACACTTCTCGGCTTTGACAAACAGTTTGTTCTCCAAAAGGTGTTGGAGAACCAGACGGACATGTTGCTGGTGTTCTTGCAGGGTTTTGGAAAAGATCAGGATGTCATCAAGATTGACAAACACAAACTCATTGAGCATGTCCCGCAGAACATCATTGACGAGGGCTTGGAAGACGGCTGGGGCGTTGGTGAGTCCAAAGGACATGACCAGATGTGTGCTTGGCATCCTGATGCTCATAAGTACAGTTGATGCACTGATGACGTTTGAAAAGCAACAACAATTAAATCTGTCCTTAATGTGTTTTTCAGCATTAGAGTCTGTATATATTTTTTGGTGTGTCTGTTTGTTAATAACCGCAGCAGGCAGAGGCCTGAGATATTTCCACTACATCCCTGAACATCCTGTCGCCAGGATGTTACCTCGAGTAACATGGAGGGATGTTGGCTGGATTAACATGTTACATGGTGTGGAACCCGGGGATGCTGGAGCACTCCACAAGGAATGGAGGACCATGGACAGTGCCCATTTGTAGGCACGCAGCTTCTTAGCAAGGTATTGAACACCACACTCAATTGCTGCATAAAAGCAACTCAGTTCTCCTCTTGCTTTCGAGAGGAAAGTGTTCCAGTGGTGTACCCTATCTCCCCGGTGTGGTAAGCGGCCAATGGCCAAACCCTCAACATGATGCGGACCCCCAAACAAGAGACCTGCAGAACCAATGACCAGGAGAACCACTCCCCACAACCCCAACGAGGGAAGCTACTTCCACCCCCTGGGACACCAGGCATGTGGCACCAGCTTCTCATCCTTTGAGCTTCTTTATGGCCGGAGTCTCTACTAGACTACTGGACTTAGCCAAGGAAGGCTGGGAACAGCAGCCCTCTACCCACCGCTCCATCATTAAGCATGTGGAACAGATGCACCACCAAATGATGCAGGTCTAGCCAATGGTGAGGGAAAACATGAGGAAGGCCCAAGAAGCCAAGGCCCGGGTCCACAAATTCAGCCAGGCAAGAAGGTTCACATCCTCATCCCTATCAATGAATGCAAGTTCCTGGCCAAATGGCATGGACCCTACGAAGTGATGACCAGCCCTGTCAACTACAGGATAAGACTGCCTGGCCAGCAGAAAAGCCACCAAATCATGTCATGTCAACAAGAAATGTTATGATATGTTATTATGATGCTGAACCTGTTGCAGTGGCCACATTGGTGGCCCATGTTCTCCTACAAGACCCCACTCCAGTCGAGGAGAACAGCTCGCCCCGCAGCAGCAGTAAGAACTACGGGAGCAACAAGAACTGTCCAATATTGGGATGTGTTCTCGGATCATCAATCATGACAGAACAAGACAACATCCAACCCATAGCACGGAGGCTCACAGCAGTTAGAGAAGAGAGAGGATGCTAGATATGGGAGTGATCAAGGAATCCTACAGCGCCTGGTAAAGCCCCATTTGCTGGTGCCTAAGACAGATGGGACCCCTCAGTTCTTTAATGACTTCTGGAAACTAACTCCAGATTCGATGCCTACCCAGTGCTCCACATAGATGAGCTGATTTAACACTTGGAACCCGTCCCGTTTCATCAGCACCCTGGACCTCACTAAAGGGTATTGGCAAATCCCCCTCACAGGCAAGCCACCTGATGCAGCTAAGAGCCACATTGGAAGCCCTGAGACAGGCCAGCCTGTCCAGCCTGTCCAGTGTCCCAATGTCCTGTATGTGGAGCTCCACATAGGATGATGGGCTCCACATAGCACTCCACAAAGGCTAGAGGAGGAATGCAGGACCACGCAGTGCCCATTTGTAGGCAGGCGGCTGCTAGGCAAGGTAATGAACAACCAATACTACCACACTTAATTGCTGCAGTCCTGGAGATAGTACTGCTGCTGGCAGTTACCAATCAGCCCCTGCCTGCATAAAACCAACTCAGTTCTCCTCTAGGCTTGGAGAGGAAGATAGTGTCATTCTTATAGTGTACCAAATTCCCCTAGAGTGGTAAGTGGCCAATGGCCCGACAAACTTTATCTTTGAAGAATTCTGTGGCTTGAATTTTTGACTGAATATTGACAATCCTGGTGGATAGTGGATGAATGGACCTCTCTTGTGTGTTTTTCCCCAGGCAGCTGCCGGTGTGTGACCCCGCTTTACAGATACCCCGGTCCACGAGGAACCTCAGGTGTTTGTTCGTCCTCACTCTCTGTACCCCACTGGTTGTTTAATACTACTACTCTTTCCTTTACCTGCAACCTCATGTGTCTGGTGCTTCATTTTTGAACACAAAAGTGCTTCTCGTAGCCAGAGTTGCCACACCAGAGCAACATGGAGGGATGTTGGCTGGAGTAACATGTTACCTGGAGTACCATAATAACATGTTGACTGGAGTAACATATTAGCTCAGTGATGGAGTCCATATCAGTGAGGAAATGATGAACAGCGTAGTGTGTCTGTTAAACTCTTTTATTTCTTGTCATCCCGGTACTGTCGTCTACTATCAATATGTATACTACGATTCTTAAACTCAAGAACATAAATGGCAGGACACATTTTGATTGCTTAGTTGTAGAGTCATCAAAGTACTTTAAATACCATTCTATTATTCAGACACCAAGTGAGGGGCTGTGTTG
Organism: Centroberyx affinis; assembly: GCF_046629955.1. NCBI lineage: Eukaryota > Metazoa > Chordata > Actinopteri > Beryciformes > Berycidae > Centroberyx > Centroberyx affinis. The sequence continues at coordinate 8,938 of NW_027279179.1, read as the reverse complement.
CACAGTCATTCACGTCAAGCTTTGTGAATCAACAATTTACATCCTATTTGATGTCTTTAGTGATTATTAATGTCTTTACATGAATACACGATGCGAATAAACAACACAAAAATGTGAGGAGGAACAATTTAAGAGAGCCGATTGACCTAGAGCAGAGGCTAGCCATGTGTCTGAGATAAAATGTCAGAAGTAATCATTCAAGGAAATCCAGTGTGTTTGCTGTGTGCTGAGCGCCTTCTAAGTTTGTAGGAGCGACATTACTTGCATCCTAGGTCCTATGGTTGCCAATACGCATAGACAAATGTAACTGCCTATCTAGTCATCACTCCACTACGGTATCTTTTCCTACTTTTTGTTGTTTTGTCTTTATTTCAACTAGGCCAGTGTTTCTCAACCCAGTCCTCAAGGACCCCCTGTCCTGCAATTTTTAGCTCCAATTCTACTCTTCAACATCTGATTCAATGAAGAGCCCCTTTCACACCAAAGGTAGCAGTTTCTGTTGTTCACACAAGACATGCCTTTCCACTTTTTAACGTAATTCTACCATTCACACAATACTGGCAATACCGTGAAATTCCACTGTTGTCATTTCCCAGAAATTACATTTAACCGCCAGAGTCACTGCAGTTTGAAAACACAGTGGGCTGCATGTGCGAAATGGGCTAAGGTGTCATGAGAATGTGTGGCCCATCAGATGTGCAGGAGTAGAGTTGTAGCTAAAAGTTGCAGGACAGGGGGTCCTTGAGGACTGGGTTGAGAAACACTGAACTCGACTACATACTTATAAAGACAAAAATGGCCTTGAGCATTAGCCAGAGAGATAAATTGCCGATGGATGGAAGGACGGAAACATAGACTAGGTTATTCATACCTAGGAAACATAGATAGGCCTTCTCTCTAAATTTTCTTGGAGGTGTAGATGTTTGATGTTTTAATACATGATTACACATTAAGCTGATCTGCTATCCTTTTCCATACATTGAGATACGTTCATGTCACTCAGCGAAAATTCGCTCAGTGAAATTCCACATGCAAGGTTGCTTTGACTGGATATAAGTTCAAAACGTATTATTGATGGGTGAATAAATGTCATGAAGAAATCGCTTTTGGTGTGTAAAGACCTTTAGTGTACAGTTTTCTTGTTTTACATCAGGAAACTGGTGGGAGCATGAGACATATTGCAGGGTTTCAGGGATGTGAGGAAAAGAGCATACAAATGGACTTAGCTTAGAGTCAGAATCTGCATATTACAATGTGAAGGAGGACACGCCATTTACATATTCTTCACCTGAAGGCCTTATCTTGCACAAGGAATTAATCCCCGCATTTAACTAAAGGGTTGGAATGAGCATAGTGGCAAGCGTACAAACCTTTAACACCACTGCTCAACGCTTAAAGGATAAGGCCGGTGTTTTTTAATGCATTGCTTACCGTCAACAAATCCTATGAAAATAACAAAATCAACAATGCGTTTGCTCTACTACTTTCTGACTTCCCACGTACCGTTTTTAGCCGTCAACCCTGAAGTCACTGGCTCCAATTGTAAGCTAAAAACCTTTAAATACAGCTCACAAAGACATAGTTAAAAATTTTAAAATCGCTAACTGTTACCACAAAAAGTCAGTCTGTTGTAGTTATTACCAAATCAAATTCAAATGGGAACAAATTCTTCATTACGCCGGGGACTATTTTCGGTGCTACGAAACTACTTTCCTGAGATCGCAAAGTGTTTACAGCCGGCTTATTAAGTTGATTGAGGAAAAAGTCATCTGGCCCGGTGCATCGTGATGATGAAATATGCTGCAGAGCAGCAGCATGGCTCTGTGACGTGTTTTTAATCGTTTTTTAAATACAATGGAGTTCTATGGCTGCATTGGGCACCGGCTACATGGACGAGACTTGCTGGCAAATCAAAATCATTGCTGATTTTGTTATTTTCATAGGATTTGTTGACGGTAAGCAATGCATTAAAAAACACCGGCCTTATCCTTTAAGTCAGTGGTTCTCAACGTGGGGTCCGGGGACCACCAGGGGTCCTTGAGGGTGTTCCAAGGGGTCCCCAGCAAATTGATGAATTCTTAAACTTTGTTTAACAGCATTATTTCATTTACCTGAAGTTAACACAATTAGTGTTAAAGAATGTAGAATGTCTGAAGAATGACTGTTTTGATCATAGTTTCACTATTATCTCTCTGCCTACAATAAAGATAGTCATGGAATTCTGGACAAAATCATATCTAACTATAAAAATAAATCTCATCAAACGGGGGTCTGTGGCTCTAATGTGGACTAAATTAAGGTCCTTGATATGAAAAAGGTTGAGAATCACTGCTTTAAGTCAAGGCCTGAATCAGGCCTGAAATGAATTGTTCATATTTCATTTATTGTTCACCAAAGTATAGCTGAATTTTTCATTTTGTTCAGTTCACTTTTCAATTGCAAGGTTGCAACACATCTTGCTTCCTTGGGAAGTCTAAGGGAACTCAGTTAAGAGATTGTCCATGATCCTGATTGAGACTTTTATAACTTAGTGATCCTGGTCTGGCAACATATTTATATCCACACATTCTTTTCACAAAACTCTACACATTAACCAGTGCCATTGATAGAGGACATTTAAACTTTCCATAATGATCCTCTGTCAATTATTGACCTCTGGGGCATTATGGTTTGGCCTTGGGTTGAGGCAGACAAAGGGACTTCAGACAGTATTTACGGCAAAGTTAAGGGGAAGCGCAAAGTCAGTGTAAGGCTTTACTGGTCCACATATTCACAAATCACAAATTAATGATATTTAACTTGTGCAAAACTCTTCTTTAGCCACAGACCTGTGTGAAATAGTATTTGCAAATAATTTGAGTTTATTTTACCTTGGAGTACCAGATGAGTGGAATTTGCCACACAGGACAGGACAACAAGTATTACAAAGTTTAAACAGCCACAGCAAACTTTCAAATTTAGTTGAGATTACTTTTTAGATTATTTTTAGATTTTAGATCGCAGTGTGCTCATTGGTCATATACTTAAATGTCCCCTTTACCCTCAACCTGAAGTACCCCCCACACACACACCGCCCATAACAGAAAAGAAAGAAACTATCTCTCATTGACAGAATACTGACTTTCCTGTCAAACATTAACTTTTACATTCCCTCCCCCATCTGGTCCATGCACACACATAAACATGCACCACCACCCCCCCCCCCCCTCATCCACCACACGCACACACACACACACATATTCAGATCCAAATCAGTGTTTGGTGCCACCAGCTGCCTCTCCTCAGAGCAGATGATGTTGAATGATAAAACATGCGAGGTGACTGAGTATAATAAAGAGAGTATTTACAGAACAACATTCACAGTTACATTCAAATTCAATTAGTACAAGATTGTGAAATGGCAAGGAGATTACAGGGCAGTTTGGAGCTTGGCACTATGGACAAATCTTTTTAGCCTGACCCTTACAGTGAACCGTCTGTTATTTTAAGATAGTTCTGTGATGTATGTGTTACAATGTACTCTCATGGTAATTTGCGGGCACAAAAATGGCACATATTCCTAGTAAGTGTGCGCTTTGTTGTCTAAAATAATCTAACATACTATTACTGACTTTAGATGTTGTCGCCAATAATTCAGCATGCCCTTGTTAAATCTGTTTTTTACTGACAAAAGTGCCACTGACTCCACTTCTACCCATGGACTGTACACTGCTTTACCATTTAACTGCTATTTTGTAACTGTTTTTACCCATGTATTGTTGTCCATGTGTCCATGTTTTATTTGTTTCACTCATAGTGACATGTATTGTTACTATTGCTCAGGAGCCAATACAGGTGTATAAACCAATATCCCCCTCACAAACATACGCACGCACTCACACATACACACACGTATGCATGCACACACGCTTTTATTTTGATATTATTTTTGTTATTATTGTTGTTGTTGCTTATATACATTTTGTTTTTATTAGTTTGCCGTCACTTTTATGTAGTCATATTATTTTCTGTATGTTATTTTTGTGTTCTCTATAACATTGTGAAATTTTAACATGTTTTAGGGGGAGGCTTCAAATAAGCCCATTGGGTTTTCTGCCTCTCCCTGCACTGTATATTATTTGTTTATCTTTGTCATTTGTGTATTTTTTTAATTTTGTGCAAAATAAAACTAAACTAAACTGCTCCTGACATGCCACGTATTATCATGCATCAAAATTTACTGTGGCATTCTACTCCCTGTTTTACCTGTAAACAGCGGCACAGCAGACTTTGCTCTGCCATCCGAGTGCATGATATGGTCAAGGTCATATGGACGGACATATAGACACAGACATACAGATAGAGCTTCATATTTTATAAACCTATAGTGTATAACTGCTCCAGACTGGGCAACAAGAAACATCAAACAGCACCCCATTGCCAAAGCTCCATACTGTATTACTGCAACATCAGCTGTGGCAAACTCCTTCATTTGCCTTTTTAAGATGAGGAGAAAGCAGCAGTCAGTGGAATATGATAATCTGCAGCTCTTGACTTAATTAGTCATTAACTAATTAATTATGTGCATTTGCAACTGGTTGGGTGTGCTTATCAAAGCTGTACAACTTCAGCTAAAGAAGATTGTCTTGACTTGACTCAAACTATACGCTTTTATTTTGTTGAGTATCTTCTATGGAAAATTTGGTAACACTTTACAATAAGGGTACACTAAGTTAAGGGTTAGTTAATGCTTAATAAGGGTTAGTTAGTTAATTAACAGTTAACTAATGTGTAATTTACTAATGGTGTTCATGTTAACTAAGGTATTAATTTATACATTATTTAATAGTTTATAAAGATGACTATTAAATAATGTATAAATGAATACCTTAGTTAACATGAACACCATTAGTAAATGATTACCAGACACATTAGTTAACTGTTAATTAAGGGTTAGTTAATGCTAATAATAATAATCAGGCTGGTTGTTGTGTTGTCCGTATACAGAATGTCTATTTGATTTGATTTCATTTTATTTATCAGTGATTTATACTAATGAAGGCCAGAAGGATGAAAACATCATGTCCTTGGTGAGTGTGAATCAAATATTCAAAACTCTTTTCTTGGTTGAATGTGATCCCATTCGCCTAAACAGGGAGTTTACACGAACTTAGGCAGGGCTCAAACAGGAAGACCTACTTTCACCTTGAGTCCACCCTCCCCCACACACACCCTGACACAATGAGTGTGTATTGTGTACACAAGCTGACAAAAGGCAGCAGTTGTCAGGGCGTGGTTAGTGTCAGACACCCAACCTGTATTATTAGACAAATGTCAGGCTTTACCATAGTGTGTCATCTCACTGCACAGCAAAAATCTTACCTTGATGACTTTACCTTCACTGTATGTCAAACATGACTTCTATCTATCATGAGCATTCTGACTGATTGTGGATCAAAGAGTATGATTCTTAATAATTCTGTCTCACCCTGCATGGAGTACCAGATAGGCTTTAGCTACAGTGCTACAATGCTATGACTGCCATAAAAATAATCACAGGAAGTATTTTAAAGTCAGTGTAGACTAAAAGAAAGTATTTTTATGATTGACACCTGACACTATCTGATTAGTCCTGTTGTGGTAAACCCCACCCATCTGGCACTCTAAGCAGATTAAAACAAACGCTAAGAATGATTTGCAGCTACTGTTTGACCCATATGCAATTCTGTGAATGCTGCTGTAGCTGAACAGTGTATTGTTAGCCTTGGTGTGTTGCTGCCACAACTGGCTTCATAAGTGTTTCAGAAGCAGGGCTGGCACATATTTCATGAGAAGCAAACATGAACAGAGCCTTATGGCTCAAAGTCTTTAGTGGTTCCCATAAAGCAGAGCTGGAGTCAGATTGCTTTTTCCTATTGACCAAACGACATTCAGTGGTGAGATTAGACTAAATAAGGTGCTCCACAAAAATAGTTTTCCTCCATTTACACTTAGCTCTTATGTTAGCAACTTACAATGAATGCAACATTAGAATAATGTTAAATTCCTAGACTGCCCCGATTATAAGTGTCAAGTTATGTTTTAAGAATATGTGCAGTTTCCCCACTTGAAAGAGATTGATGCATCTACCCGAAGGTTTTTACCTGGATTCCACTCAATGACCAAACATCTTTTCCTTTTTTTCTCCTTTTATTTTGGCAGGTTCAGCAGTTTAGGTTGATAGTTCAGTTAAAGGAGTAGTTCACCCAAAAATGAAAATTCTGTCATCATCTACTCAACCTCATACCAAATGAAACACAGGTGAAATGTGTTAGTCCATATAACACACAGGGAGGTTGCCAGCACAACTTGGTAGCAGCCTTCTCCAAAACAACTGAAGTCAATGGGGACCTGTTCTTTAGAGTTCCAAAACAAAAACACTGTGAATAGAAAGACCTATACACCATTATTTGTTGCAAATCAATCAGCTGTAGTTAAGATTTGCACTAAATGATGGTGTAAATATACTGTAGGTCTTTTTGGAACTCTGAAGAACTGGTCCCCACTGACTTCAGTTGTTTTGGAGAAGGCTGCTATGGAGTTGTGCTGGCAGCCTCCCTGTGTGTTATATGGACAAACTTCACCTGTGTTTCAACTGGCATGAGGGGGAGGAGATGATGACAGAATTTTCAGTTTTGGGTGAACTATTCCTTTAAGCCTAATTACGCAATAACCTTATTTCATTGCAAGATTGCCTAACTGCTATAAAAGCCTGTATGGCTCGCAACTTCCTGCTCACAACTTCCTCCAGCTGAACTGTGAGGTACTCATCATAGCTCCTTATCCAGCTCAATCAGTCAGCACCTTGGTCCTTTAGTCAGTAATGTTACATCATATTCCAGAAACCTGGGAGTAGTTTTTGATTCACAATTGAAATTTGACAAACATCTCAACTCCCTGGTCCGGGCGTGTTACTTTCAACATCAACAAAATTCCCAAGACATGGAAAGACTTATCCACACATTTATTTCTACTCGCCTCGAATACTGCAATTCCTTATTTACATGCCTTACCCAAACTTCCTTGACTCGTGTTTGCATGTATATACTGTATACAGATGTGCATTTTGTGTATATGTTTGTGCATATGTGTTTATGTACACTGTACGCGTGTATGTGGGCATGAATGTGCATATATGCAGTTTATGTGTGTGTGTATATGGGTGTGTACAGTATGTCTATGTATGCGTGTGTGTACATATATGCATATATATTTGTGTATGGTATTTATGCATGTTTATATGCATGTATGTATGTATATCTGTGTGCATGTATGAAGGATGTATGTGTATGTATATATATATACTTTTGTATATGTGCATGTATACTTATAGTTATTTGGTAACACTTCACAATAAGGGTCACTAAGTTAAGGGTTAGTTAATGCTTAATAAGCATTAACTAACCCTTAATTAACAGTTAACTAATGTGTCTGGTAATCATTTACTAATGGTGTTCATGTTAACTAAGGTATTAATTTATACATTATTTAATAGTCAGCTTCATAAACTATTAAATAATGTATAAATTAATACCTTAGTTAACATGAACACCATTAGTAAATTACACATTAGTTAACTGTTAATTAAGGGTTAGTTAATGCTTATTAAGCATTAACTAACCCTTATTAAGCATTAACTAACTTTTAACTTAGTGTACCTTTATTGTAAACTGTTACCTATATTTGTGTATGGGTATGTATGCATGGATATGTTTATATGCATGTATGTAGGATGTATGTGTATGTACTTTTGTATATGTGCATGTATACTTAGAGTTATTTGTGTATATTTTACTCTTTTATTTAGCTTTTATTCTACGTTTTCTCTCTTGTACAGCACTTTGTAATAAAGATTTACTTACTTATCTAGATATTAGCGCCAGTCTCCCGTTAGCGCTGATTTGGCAGAAACAAAAAACTTCATGTACTTCCAAAGACTGGGCTTTGTTAGTGATCAGTAGGATATTTCCTTCAGGATGGAGTTCCATGCTCATCAGTGTTCACACAGCAGCAGGACAGCAACAGTGATTTGATTCCTCTCGACATTGAGGTGATATTTAAAGGTCAAAAGCCCCTGTGTGTTCTGCAGCTAGAAGGGTGGCGTGCCATTTTACCAAACACACCACACACACCCAGAGGGACAGTGTTAATGCTGACAACTCACACATACACACACACACACACACACACATACACACACACATGCATTTACATTCACACACATGCACACAGCTCAAGACATCCTGATGACAGCACTGTTTTTTGTTTTTTTTTTGGTAAGAACTTATAGGGGACAGTCAACATTCTCAGCATTGTGTGTGTGTGTGTGTGCGTGTGTGCGTGCGTGTGTGTGTGTGTGTGTGTCTCAAAATAGAAAATTCCCCCCGAATTCCCCCCAAAATAGCCTGTGTAGTCGGTGGGTCGAGTGGGAGAAGAGAGCTGGTTGACAGCTGGCCCTGTCAACCAGCCATTGCTGAAGTCACCACTAGGTGTGTGTGTGTGTGTGTGTGTGTGTGTGTGAGAGAGAGAGAGAGAGAGAGAGAGATATCTATATCAGTATCTGTATCAGTGTCTCTCACACTCATAGCTCTATTCAAATCCAAATAAGTTTTTCATACTCTGTTATTAGTGTTTAGGACTCCACATCATGGCTGTAAAGGATTCTATGCTTTGTGTGTCCTGATCATATAAATGTAAAGGCTGTTGTGTTCAATAACAGGAAATTACCAGATATGATTTTGTCCAGAATTCCATGACTATCTGTATTGTAGGTAGAGAGATAACAGTAAAGCTATGATCAAAACAGTCATTCTTCTACATTCTCTAATTGTGTTAACTTCTTGTAAATGATATAATGCTGAAGTTTAACAATTCATCAATTTACTGGGGACCCCCTGGAACCCCCTCAAGGACCCCTGGT